>NW_009597311.1:0-911 GCF_000690535.1 Cariama cristata
ATAAGGTCTATTTTTAGTAACACTCTTTTGGTATTGAAGTTTTCACCATTTCTTCCAGCTTCATCACCTCTTCTTCTTCCCCAGCTACCCAGGAGCATCAGAGGCTCCCTCACCCCACCTCTCCCTCCCCCTGGTGCCCAGGGCCGTGACATTTCGGCTGAGCGGTGCTACCACCCTCTGATCACCATCAACACCACAGTCCTCCTTCTGCAGTGCCCTGAACTCCATCACCTGCCTCGTACGCCTTCTCTCAGAGAGAAATGCTGCCTTTCAGCGTACCCAGGAAAGAGAGGCAGGGGTTTACACCCTCTGATCCCGCTCCTGTTTTGGCTGCTGGCTTTTGTCAAAAGACTTCAGCTGGGTGAAGGATGCAAAGGTCAACACTTCTAAATGGGTTGGTCCTCCACTGGTCCAGCGCATGTGGCCAGTGGATTCATCTCCTTATAACTCCTTGTAAGAACGCATCATCTGTATTAGAATGGTGGCTGATTCCTACTTGGAGGATGTCTTTTGTGGGATGAGACCTTCCTGGCTCATTTTGAGATTAAAGTGTTAAAATGGCACTTCCTGTGGTAGCCTGAGCAAGACACTTGACCCTTCAGCACCTCCGCTGCGCAGCTGTAAAACGGAGATTGTACACTTAGCTCTTGCATGTGGATGATGCCGTGATGAATTCACGAATGGTTTTGATTGCATGGGCACGAGGATTATAAAAATGCCAAGTTGCGTAGCAGTCCGTCCGTGTCATTCTGTACTGACACTACCAACGTTGAGACTCCCGCAGAGATATTTGTCAGTGGGGGCACCTTCTGCCCATCAGAAGTTGCACTGAGATCACCAGCTCATCTCCCAAGGAGCAGCAAGAAGTTACGGGGTGGAACAGACTGGAAGAGTAGAAAAAGAATTTGTGA
>NW_009597312.1:0-3717 GCF_000690535.1 Cariama cristata
AAATAAATAAATAAAATAATTATTTAAAAATAAATAATGATCACTATCTTTAGACATCTAAGGAGTAAAGATTAATTGAATATTATGTAAAATGTAACTAAGGATAATACTGCTTTTCCTTAGCTGCTTGAATGTTATTTTCAATCAAGAACTTGTTGTCACAGCACAGCTTAAATTGCCCCAGGGTAACTTTCAAACGAACTGAGAATCAAGTAGAGGCAGAGGCATAGCAAACCTGACCCACCCATCCACCTCCACTAATTCGGTTAAATCAGACGAAGACTGTGGCAAATAGGTAGCTCAGATACTACCATTCTGTCAGCTAGGTTAATCCTGTTTAGCTTGGCGGGAATTGATTACTTGCAAGACAACTGATGGATCTGTAGCCAGCTACAAATTTGACGTACTCCACAAAAAGCTCACGAGCGCTTCGATAATACTGAAGAATTGAAAACATCTTTTGTAACACTGAGGTACACACTCAAACAGCTGAACAGACTATCTGATTCCTGGCTTATAATGTGGATTTAAAAAGCGAAGCTCTAACATAATGAATGAATATTCAGTAGAAGTTGCTTATAACTCTATTGAGGAGATATACGTGTGCATACATGGAGCTCATTCTCTCACTTTGAGAGCTTACAGTTTACTTACTCACATAAGAGTTACAGGAACGCATGGTTTACAAGATGTATTAAGCTTAAAATCATTCAACAGAGGCATCTTCCCATGTACACCACCATGGCTGTAATAATCTATGGAAAGCCTGCCTGGCAAAAAAACAAACCAAAAAAACCTGTAAGCACAGAACTCCACTAAATCAGCATAACCGAAAGCAACCCCATCTGCTACATGACGATTTGTCAAAAATCGCTGCCCCACCCAGACAGGACGTGCAGAGATCTTTCTGTAGTGCTGAATGGAAAATTGGCTTTTCGCTAAGAATTTTGACGTTAGTATGGGAATCAAAACTCCCAGTATAGACCAAAAAACAAGTGCCGAAACACGGACCAGAGACAGAAGTGTGGAGCATAGACTTCCCTGGCACGAAGATTACTCGGACTTCAAAATGACATCAGTAGGGATGCCAGAGCTCAGGGTACACAACAATTACACCATAACTCACAAACAAAGGCTTCCGGGAACGTCACTGAATGCACAAGCAACCGAGCTGCCTCTTTCTGTCTTGCTCTCTGCAAATGAACATATTTAATATTTTTAATTGAATTTTTGCACACAGTGTTGCACACTACCGAGATTTTAGCTAGAAAACAAGCTCAAAAATTTAAAAAGCTGAAACACTTGAGTGAACTCACTGGTAAAACGGTTCAAACTTTACTCTTAAATCTTATTGGAATCAAGCTGATCTTTCAAAACCTCTAACTCTCTCCTCTCCTGACTCTCAGAATTAATTCCAGCTATTTATAAGGAAGGAAACAAAAATCAAATTAACACAGAGAATTTGTTGTACTGTTTCTGTCCAGCACCAAGAGGAATGGCATTGCCATTTTTAGGGCCATCCAGCTGGCAGCGCAGTTATGAATATCCACCCATTCAAGCTAGCCCCAAATTAAAAGAATCTTGCGCTATAAGAGGAAAACAAGGGTAAGCTAAAGGAAAGACAGCTCAGACCCTCCCCTCTTGTTTCCACATAAAGTATTTTTGAAGTACTGTGCTAGCAAAGGAATTCAGAACTGCCAATATGTTGAAATCTAAATGTGATAAGCACCCTAAGGCTTACTCTCCTAAGGTCTCAAATAACCCCATCACATAAAAACACTTAAGCATTGTACTTCAATGAAATTAGTCATATATTTACATGTTCTGCTGAACTGACGTTACAGTGCTCAGCATTTTATCAAAACAAACCCTAAGTACTTAAATATTGTCATTAATCCATAATTAACACTCAAAAGAGATCAATAATTAAAACAACGGAGCAACTACCCGCAGGGAAAAGCGACTCGCTCAGCCCTTTCAATTGTTCCAGAAATACTAAGCATGGGCAAAACAGGAGGAGTGAAAAGGAGCACCAGGTATTAATAATGGGGCAAGAAGTCAACATATCAAATTTAGGTCAAAGCACCAATTTTAAAAGTAAAACTGTTTTTACTGTAATGCCCTAAGAACACTCTATAGTTAACATAGGATTTTGAATGGATGCTTAAGTGAAATAACTAGAGATACCCTTTTCCCCATCTTTTTTTTTTCTTTTCTGTCTCTCTCTCTTTTTTTTTTTTAAAGAGGAACAGTAGAAATAAGTCTGTTTACTGAATGCTTTCTGCATTTTCCTCAGCATCAGCAGTAGTCTACACAAAGCCCAAGAGGTAAGTAGGATGTGATTTCTTCCACCGTCAACACCATCAAGTTTTCAGAGCAAATTCTATTTTTGGTTACTAAATTTCAAGTTTACAGGTGATAACCTGAAACAATACAAAGCACAAGAGTGAGTCAAGGATGAAACAATCAAATAGGACTTTCTGTGTCAAAATGTCAGAGAAAAGCAGCAGGACGACATCCAGCTAATTTATGTCCAAGATAAGAATTAAGTTATAATAAACTTTTCCTTTCCCATTTCATTAATTTAAGGGCCTGCAACACCAGGCTGTTTACATGACTGATTAGGGTAAGAATTAATGCTTCTTTATTAACATTTACCAGTGACACTACCATTACAAAACCCCCTACTATTTAAGTAAAGAAAAACATTTTGCTTTCCAGCATTCGCTACACCCAAGTTCCATCTTGCCCTCTATTTACTCCCAGAAGAATTTCTCTTGAATGTAGGTTGTTTAACAAAGCACCAGGGAAAAAAAATACTTTGGAGAAAAATGCAATAAACGTATTTCAAATTAGTGTGTGAAAGGACAAGAAAATATATTTCTAAAACTCCAGGAAGTTGAAAAGTAAACTTGAGGAGATACAGAAGTGGCAACTACCTTCAACTCAAGAAAGTTTTAAAATTATTATATACTGGAACTGCATATCTCCAAATCAAATTTGGTAACATTCTTCTGTTTGGTAACACAATATTAAATGACTAATAGTGGTAAGAAATTTAAAAAGCGTAAGGTAGTACCGCTAAAGTTAGGATGTCACTTAATCATTGTGGATTTAATTATATGAACAGGTTCAAGTTCTCCTATACAGTTTCAGACAAGCCAGCAGTCTCTTTAGCATTTCAACAATTGTAATAATTTAAAATCCGAGAAAATTACACATTCAGGCTTGGTACTAGTTTAAAGCAGAAATCTTACTATGAGAAGGATTGCTGAGGTGGAGAAAGTTTTAAGGTAAATAAGTAAATACATTCTTAAGGACCAAGATAATAATAAGAATACAACGGTGAGATTTTATTAATTACAAAATGAAGTAAAAACTACAAAGCAAAGCACATTTAATTGAAAATGCATTGCTGATTAGCACAAAAGAGGACTCAAATTTCCTAATTAAATTTGGAAAGTTTAGGAAATTAGAAAACATGTTTATCATGTGAAAGCAACACGCTCTGCATGAAACTGAGGGCAAGATCTAGCCAATAAATACATATTAGACTTAAACCTTTGACAGAAGTAATTGACTGCAGCTAATATTCTAGTGTTAGTCTGTTAAGTCGAGGAAAGCCTGTTTTTAAAATGAGAAAGATAAAAAGCACAGAGAAGTCCGTGTGCCAGCCCAACGCTGAGAAGCGCCCTACTTCTGCGTTTGTATTCCTGC
>NW_009597312.1:3748-13446 GCF_000690535.1 Cariama cristata
GTGTGTGGTAAACCGGGTGATGCAGCGCCTCAACCTCAGGCCACCCTCACCACCAGTAGATCAGATCAGATCTAAAAAGCTTACTTTTCCCTCCATTTTGCCTATTCAACTATGTCGTGGCTTGCTCTCTCTATCAGGTTTGTGAAACGATCCAGCTTTAAAATAAACTACGTTTTAAAGCAGATAATTACGGAGACCCAGCTACAGAGAAGCCAAACAGTTAACCAGCAGACCTACGGGCTAACAGAGTGGAAATAAAGGCTAGCCAGGCAAGGTGGAGGACGGCAAGCTTTTAAGTCAGAGGTGCCGCTGACAGACAATCATGGCCTCAGTCAGTCTGGATTTAAGTGGGCAGGGGTGTCTCAGGAACAAGGCTCGGGATACGGTTTCATGAGAACTTCAAGAGCATAACTGATTTTAGGAGTCCTTGAAGTCCTTCATTTCTGTCCCCAAAGTGTAGTTTGCTCTTTAGCGCTTCAGTTTTCTGAGAATAATGAATACAGCCAGAACCATCCAAGCACACACAACCTACGTACAGGAACTCCCACTGCAAAGGTCGTATGTCCAGGGGTAGAGCGTCGGCCTGTACAGTAGAAGCCAGGCGTAGTAACCACAACAATTTGAATTAGTTCCTCCTAGGATAAAAGTTAGGCTCTGGCAGTTGCAGACAAACATGAGAAAAAGAAAAATATTCCAAGTTCCACTGTATAATCATTGCACGAAAAGACCAAAAATGTTGTAATCCTCAGGGAAAGACCTTGAGGAGCATACTAAAGAGGCAAGACCCAGAAGCAAGAATTAGGAAGATGGTACGGGAACAAAAAACCTCAATCCTTTAACAAACATCTGTTTACTATTTTAATGAGGTGACAAAAAAAAACAAGTATGAAATTGCTGTGAATGGGTTAAAAAGGAAACCAATTTTTTCCCCCAGATGACATTATAACCCTGCCTATAAAGTTCTGTTTAGATGAGTTTGGAGCCAAGACCTTCCGTGCAATTAGATGTTGTGAAACTCTTGGATACTTCAATAACATCAAACCAGAATGTTTTGAAAACCTCTGCATAATATTTCTAGGAAGTGTAATGTACATCAGCCTCATTCCAACCAGAAGCCCATGATAGGTTATTGCAGGATATTGCTACATTAGGTCAGAGGTAAAAACAATGCATTCCTCACGCACTTACTGCATCTTGAACTCTGTATTCAGAACATTCAACATCAGAATTAATGTAAAAATTCAGAAGCAAATTTTATTACTGTCTCTATTGATATTAACAGTGCTGTACAGGACTGTCACTTATCAAAATTAACCTGAGAATGTAAATAATGAATGTGAATCCATAAACAATGAGCATTTTCTGGTTATTTTAGTGATATTGAAGTTCACCATGTTATATATATATTCATCTGAGGAACTTGAGCATTCAGGTAGTGGAGAGGATCTACCATTTTGCTCCCTCCCATGCTGAACCTGAGCCACAGGTACACCTTGCTGTATACCTCACATCACTGCGGCCCCTTCCCCATTTTCTCCTCTGTCTCCCAGTATTGCCTTTTTTTTTTTTTAATCCATATGTATCCTTTATATATATTTTTGTCATTTCTTCCATCCCCTTTCCAGCCAGACCCAAAGATGTCCATTTCAGGGAATGTGTTTTTTCAGTACGTACCACAACAACGAAGTTTATCCGTGGAATGCCACCCAAGCCTTCAACCTGTGACGCTCATACTGCTTACGAAGTAGCAGCGTTAGCACCCAATGCAAGAAGTCATTAAGTATGCGTACCATAACGAAGACACCATGCGTCTGGTCATACCTCTATTACTTATTCCTACTACTGCACACTGCTATTATATAGGTTCCAAATCTGCAAACAAGGGCAGGGTGCTACCATCCTTCAAAACATCACAAAGTCTTTTCCACAGTCAGGTTAAAGTCAGGCAACAAATAATACTACAGAACAGAGAACTAATTAATTCTAACAAGCTTTCAGAAACACTGTTCCTCCCTAACTTACAGCACACTCTCTAACATATAGGTGTTTCCCCTTAGAAACTTTATGGTCCACTAACTGCTAATAGTAACCAGCTATTTCCTTCCACCTCTTCTGAGGACCCGTTATTTTATGTTTTGATTTAGAAGCTAAAAATCAAACATCATCTAGAGAAAAATCCTATTAGCAACTACAGAAGAATACAGACCACAGAGATAAAGATGCAGAGGAGAGGAAAGGGGGGAGCTGCACAGTCCCGCTAAAACGACTCGTCGATCACACGTGTAACGCACAGGTTAGGTACTGCTGAGGATCTACATCCCTCTGCCTCCTCCATAGCAAATTCACGTCGGATAGAACTTGGCATTGCCACAGCTGTTATTTTTTTTTTTTACAAACAACACATTGCATTAAGAATTTGTGAAGAAAAGCATAATTAAAACAAAGAAAATGAAGATTTCCTCTTGGTTCCCTTCAGATGTTACATTACTTTCTACTACTTTAATTTTATTTTTATCCCTTTAGTTTTAGGAAACATCACCTAGAGGTTTGAATTTGTCCACCTACTGATGCACTCCTGCTGCCCTTCAGACACTGCATAACCTCAACCTTGCTTAACCCTTCTTTGTCAGCTTTCTCATACCTACCATGCCAGGGGCCTGCATTTCAGACTGTCCCCAAGTTCCATCAAACAGGACAAGAACAAAACACACACGCAACAGGCACCTCTCATAAATCTGCACCACTGCCCACCCACACTCTACCCCTGCTTATCTTTTGCTTATATGCCGGAGTGTATTATGCACAATTTAGATCACAAATAGGAGATGGATGTTTTCATTTTTCTATAAGGAGCCATATTAAGAACACAGATAAAAGACTATCTAAAGCACATGATTATGTCCCTTAGCTCCAAACACACTATACACAAACCCCACTCGTACTCAAGTGTGGATACACACTGAAGACGGGTTGTTTCACTGCAGACCACTAGAACAGCTTCTATGTCGTGTTGCTTTATCCTAGTCACCTATGGTGACTTACAGACACCTAGGTCAAACTTCAAGAACTGATATTCAATTTTTTGGGCTACCTAGCCTCATTTCCAAGTCTTGGAAAAACCTAAGAAGTACACAATTGTTCTAGTAACTGACTGTTTTGTGTGCATGTCTACACTACAAATGCCTTAGATGTCAAGGAAGTGTATGTAGTTTAAAAATAAGTAAGAAGGGTCTAAAAAGCCATTGCATCAAATGTCCTCTTACAGAAAAATACAATATAATTAATAAGCCTTTAGTGTCAGTATGATACTTACTAAATGTAATCAAGAAAAAAAAGTCTTCAACAGTCTGCTAGCACTAACTCACCCCATTTCTTTTTTTTTCCCCTCATTGCCATACCCTTCCCTTCCTCACTTCAATATGAGTGGACTTTCTCAATGGCAATAGGCACTCTTGCATCTTTTGTTACAGAATGCATTTTTACGCCTGTATCTTCCCCTCCTTTCCGTAGTCTCCTATTATCCCGATTTTTCTATTATAACTCATTTAGAGCATCCTTCCTCCTCCGCCATTCCTCACCGCGTTTTCTTGGTGTAACTTAAAATCCTCCTCTTTCACCCTCTTAACCTTATTCCAGACTGACCTCATTCCCTTACTCACAAATCTCTCTTCTCCACTGACCTCTCTCCTGCTGTTCGGCTTCTCATCTGCATCCTTCAGAGTCAATGCAGATGTGGACGCTCACCTTTCCTGCCATGCCCTCTTCTCTCCAGCTGTCAATACAAATCCCGTACAAAAACCTACCCTGAAAGAATGTCAAAATTGCAAGTAAATACTCAAAAGCTATGAAACATGAGAGAATCAAAATTTCCTCAACAAGCAATCGTAAGAAACCACTATATAAGAGGGAAGAGAAAAGACGCTTTAATAATTGATCATTTGGGAAAGTTGCTCAGATTCTCCCATAGAAGTTCAGAAAAGTCAGAGAGCCTCCTGGCACAGACACTGTGCCATTTGGAGGGGAAGGTCTCTAACTGGGCCTACCAGCCCTCTAGCAGGCTCTAAAAAACTTTGAATATACCCAAATGCATGCAACACTGGCTAAAGTTTGCATCCTCCAAAGAGCCACAGTCACCAACACTATGGCAACCCCACAGCTAGTAGCCCCTCCAGATTTACGACTCCACTTTAATGTCCACTGGGGCTATGACCCCCCTCACTCACAGGTACCCTAATCCTACTTTGGTAACTTTTGTAGTAGAGTCTTTTACTCGATACCTGGAAAGTTTCCTCTTGACCCACACAATTAGTAGCAGACTTTCTAATGATGCCTCTTTAGCCTGTCTTACCCCCCACCAGTAACATCCTAAATGTAAATTAAAAGCTACTACATAATTACTATCTTCCTCCCTCTGCTTCTCATTTTTCTTCAAAGAGTTGAGCTGGATGGCTGACAAATCTAGTCAGATTTTTTTTTTTTTTTTTTTAAGGGGAATTTCTGTCATAGTAGATGACTTGGCCAGGTAACCACCGAAGGAGAGCGGGATCTTCTACGGGAGGCAGTGGAAACCTTCAGGTCAGACACCGAAAGCATCTGTTCTCTAGTGACAGCATCCATAAAAAATTATGTCCATCTCCTGCGTACACAAAGTGTGAAGCCCACATAGCACGGGATCACCTGCGTGCTCAGTGGAAACCACGCACTTGAACGCTGCTTTCACCGAAGGTGGCAACCAGTGTTTCCACAGGCCACTGGGAAGGAGTGGATGCCCTCCTACCCGAAGAGACAGGGAGAGCTTCCATGGCCCGCTGGAGCACGCTGGGGTGGTCCTTCCTCCCGTCATCTCATATAAGAATAAGTTTCAGAAAGAGCGGAGGAGAAAAACTTTCAGCCCAGACACATCCATCCTGTGGCACTCAAACCTCTAGATGATGTTTCCTAAGGCAGTCTCCATTAGGAGCCATATAGAACTATGAAGAACGAAAGAATTCTCTGAAAAACCACAGACATATTTGCTGAATTATAAATGAAATGTATGGGGTGCCCCAATTCTATTTATTTTGTGTTTAAACTGTGAAACAAAGTCCAGGGGCCTTGCTGTCGCCTCATGAACAGATGCTGACCAAGGTCGCGGTCCTTCGGCAACTCCTTGCCATCAGCCCTGTCATCGGATTTCCTGCTAAGCTGAGGGAGCTTGAAAGGGGGTAAGTAAATGTATAAATGGGTCTAACTGAAATCTAAAAACCATCTTCACAAAGGTAAGTATGTCAGGTCTAACCATGGAGGATCAGTGTGAAACGGGTGAAGCAAATGAAAAAAACCAACCAAACAAAAAACCAAATAGAAAATTCTTCTCTAAATCTCTGTCCTAAACACGAGTCAAGGAATATCTAAAAAACAAGGGAATTCAAAGAGGAGCCAAAACCGAGTAAAAAGAGCTGAACAGATCATCTACTTCAATATATTCACTGCAATTATTTTTTTTTTTTTCAACTTTTTTCCGTAATGTTTGCCTATGGTTACCAGTCGGGAAAAGCTGAACATTACTGTTCTCTTTCCTATAGTGTTTAATCAAGCCTCTCATGGTGGCATTTAGATGAGATTCTTCCTTGTCCAGGACGGGGCCACGACTGCCTTTTTTCTGCCACTGGAATGAGAAGACAGCCCCTATTACATTTTGCCATCTTTCCCTCTCTCCTTTGCGTCTGCGTTGGGGGAGAAGAGAGATCTTCCTGATGAACACAGACCTTCCCTTCCCAAACTCATGCAAGGACAGAAAAACCCTTAGAAACAATCCTATAAATGCTTGAAAACCTGTTCGTACATCTACTTTCAGATGAACACACGGATGTAACACAAAAGGCATTAAGCACTGAAGCTATGACTGACACAACCCTGCCAGCAAAAATAACACAAAATCAGAAAAGAGGAAGGAAATGTCCTCGAACCTTTTCCCACATGTGCTTACCAGACCGCACTTACGTCTCACTCGCTCTTTAAAAATGCAAGTTGTAGGTACCAGACCTGCTGTCAGTCACCTGCACTACATGAAAGGCCCTTAGAAACAGCCTCCTTTCACAAAGAAAAGTAAGAAGGACCCTGCTTTCAGCAGTCTGCCCGCTCAGTTTGCTTTAAAACCTTGATGATCTAACGAGTGAAAAAAAAAATCAAGCAAAAATACGGAGTTGAGAGTGTCTCTTCGTGCTGTAATATCGCGCTTTAACGTACCACCATGATTCCCCCATGAACCGTCCCACTAAGAGGCAGACATAGGCTCTATTAAGGCTAATAAACTATTCCTCTTTTGCTAATCAAACAGCTCACTTCAAAATTGTATAAAGAATTTATTACAAACAAGCTTGAAGGATAATACAAAAATAACTGTGATTACTGGTGTTGCAGTGTATGTTTTCAACTAGTAGTCCAAGCCATTATTTTGTGAGACTCCAGGCCACTTACAAGCAATCTGATGTAGGCTTGTAAGTGCAAACCCCTTAATATTTTTGTTTTAAAAAAGAAAGCTATTCTGCTTAGAGGGGGAAAAACCCCAGCATTCTGTTTTGGGGATTTTTTTCCCATATATATACACATACATTCAGTGGTTGCTATTCCTAGTTATATTACAAGCCGTAAGCAGTTCTGCTAAGCCCAGAGTGAGTATAAGTGAATTCAATATTGGCAAAAGGCTTACGCTAGGCTGTTTGCCTTGCAGGCAGAAGTTTACATCGAAAACTCATGCAGAGAAGGTCCAAGGCTGTGAAGAGGTCTGGAAATTGTTAGCAGGTGACATGTTAACCAAGCAATCACTTACTTCCATGAAGGATACTAAAACATTTTAATTAATCTTCTCATTCCACCTTAGGACAACATCATGAGCATCTATCTTTCAGCTGAGATCTTCTAGAAGGTAACGGAGCCACTGCTGTTCTGTTTCCACCACGCTTTACACGGTTACCAGATCGCAACGAACAGAGCGTGTCGCCTAACAAGTTGAGTTACACTATTTTTTTTTTCCAAGCAGGTAAACTTCATATTTATTCTTCGTATACACCTGTCACTAACAATTTAATCTAGGGTTTTGATGGTATATTGTAACTCTTTCTCTCACCGCCACGGAGTTTTAAGTCAGAAATTCTTTAATATATTTCACTTGTTTATTAATTTCCGCGGGGTATCGAGCTTTGCTCAACTTCAAAAGATGAAGAAATGCTCATTTTGGCTACTGTTAGAAACAGACCAATACAAGCACTAGCAACTTCGAGCACTAACGTTACATCAAAGCTAATGCACTTTCTGAACTCATGGAAAAGAAGGATGAGATTTTGTTCTTAGAGGTCTTTAGAGAACTGGGGGGGGGCTTACCCTGAAAGATTTCACATCAAATGATTGTTCAGAAAGCGAGGCACTGACAACATCCTGAAAAAAAATCACCCCCCTTTAAAAGCTACCTTGCTTGAGGAGACCACAAGGAGGAACTTGTCATAATCCTTTGGAAAATTGACCCTACGATTCCTAACCCCGTGCCCAGATCATCTAGCGTTACGACCCTGCAATCCTGACAGGCTACCGAAGTTGAGGGCGCTTGGCACCGTCTCAGCACCACTCAGCACAGCTAATACAGTTCAGGCTAATGCGCTGAATGAACATACAAACACAACAGGCTGAGGCAAAGCTATTTTAAGACTCTTACTTAGAAAACCCGTACACCATCAACAAGAGGCTTGACAAATGTATTTTATGAATGTGAAGGGGTCAGGAAGAACACAGAACCAAGAAGGGGACTGTAGTTTCAAATGGGTAATGTTGCAGGAGGCAGGGAAGATTATTTTGAAAAGCTATTTTGAGGGAAGGAGGAGAGCACAGAGTTACGGAGTAGACAAAACTGCAGAGTGCTTTGAAAGCGAAGCCTTTGAAGTTTATACTTGAAAAGAGAACGCTGTGCACGTATGGTGATAAAGGCGTAACGGGGAGTTTGGAAAAGATGGATAGTCCAGTTCTGGTCTGATCGAGCTGGCAGAGCAGCAAAATACGTAAAATGAAATACCAAAGCCAGAAGTTGGAAAAAGGACTAAAAAGAGAACAAGACTGAGAACGCAGGTAGCTCTGAAAGATAACCGAACAGACGCTTGACATGACAACATGCAAACAGGAATAACCTTGACATGGAGTCTCGAATGCTCAGCATGATTTTTCATGCTAAAGAATTTTAAGTGGAATTTCTCAAAATAACACAAGACTTAATTATGAGAGAAGGCAGATGGAGAAGGCAAGAAATGAGTTTATGAGGGTCAGGCAATCAGCAATGAGATACACCGCCTGATGTTTAAAGGACAGAGAAATAGGGGAAAAAAAAATCATGTAAACAGTGCATACAAAGCACATTTACACATCTGACAGAGGGGATAATGCACATGTATGACTACAGCACAGCCAGATATCTTCTGATAGAGCATTTTTTGGACTAGAAGCATAAAATACGATGGAACAAACTGGGAGATAAAGTGACCACCTTCTGATAGAGCATTTTTTTGGACTAGAAGCATAAAATATGATGGAACAAACTGGGAGATAAAGTGACCAACAGACATATTAAGTATGCTTGGTGAACAGACTCAAGAGATAGGATGACTGTATTATTCTACAGTGGGATAAAGGAGGGCAGACAATATATGTGGGGGCAATGGAAGGGTTCTTGTGAACAGATTGGTACTGGGAACTGAAGTGTACAACGAGAAATAAAACACACACTGAAAGATAAGGTATAAGGCAGCATATATGACTAAAGAGTCTGTGAATGGAAGAAGAGCAGACCACCAATTAATAACTTGATTATTATGGAACCATTTGAGTGTCCACAGACAAAGGATAGAGCGCGGAACTATGTCATTTCAGGCAGAAGAGTGATTAATAGCTACAACGAAGTCACATGAAGGTGTGAGTAAGTAGTTACAACAAGTATTAGGGATATATGCTAAGAACAAGGGCAGGATAATTTGTGGCAGAGGAGTTATTTTGGTAGATGTGAATGCCTTGGGATAATGAAAGGAAAGAAAAGGTTGGCAGGAATAGCTAGAGATGAGATAGGCATACAGTACCGGAAAATGGAAAAGTTAGAGCAACAGCATATACGTTTGTAATTTAAAGATGTGTTCTCATCACCTACTTGTATCAAGCATTAGACAGAATGACGACCCAGTGGCAAAGAGGCCGACAAGCCTTGCTGTCTGCTTTACATCTAAGCGAACGTATAGAACGGACGGAACGAGAAGAGAGGATATTTGTACGTACAAGTAAAGCTGCAAGGGTACCCAAAAGCATGGGGCAGCCGTATGTACCGAGGGGTGCGTGCCGGATTCCGGGGTGCAAAGGGCGGGTGGATGACAACACGGGAGGCGTACGTACGCCAAAGCAAAGACGGTAACAAGATGTGTATGTACACACGCGTGGGCAGGTGCGCATTGCAACGGCTGGGCCGGGAACCGCGAAGCTCCGTATGCTGAAGGCGAGAAGCAGAAGGGACGCGGGGACTCGCACGAAGCTGGTAACAAAACCTCCCGGGAGCCCCCCGGTGCCGGGAGACATCGGCACCTACACCGGAAAGCCAGAGCAGGAAGGCCGTCGGGGCGGCGGGAGAAAATGGCAGACAGCGTGCCCGGACGCCGAGGGCACACGAGAGGCGACGCGGGAGCGCAGAGCGG
>NW_009597313.1:0-18433 GCF_000690535.1 Cariama cristata
ACCTGGATGTCCCAGACCGGACTCCACAGTTGACAGGAACTGGATTCAGGAATGTGCAGATTGGGACTTGAAGCAGGAGAACAAGCAGGGTTGCACAGGGATGATGGCCATGAAAGAAGAAGAGACTGACCTCTGAGATCCCTTAGCTTTATACTGAGGATGACGTGGATGGGATGGAATGTCTCTTTTGTCAGTTTTTGGTCACCTGTCCCATCCGCATTCTTCCCCAGATGCAATCCTTTTATGACTTTTCACTCCTTTAACAAAAGAGATCCAGCAGTAGCCTTGGTTCTCATAGGGATAAGCATAAACATGAGCCTTTCTCGTACCATTCCTACCATTACTTCAGCGTTAATTATAAACATCGAGTGCTATCAAGTCTGGAAGCAGACACTGTGAAAAACACATAACTGCACTTGTGGAAAGTGCAGTTACTCAGAAGAAACTTAATTGAAAGAAAAACTCCTGAAAGGAGAAATAGTCCTGTTTTAGCCAAACCAGGACAACTGACCACAGAACAAGATCAGGCAACAATAAAACCTGAAAATTAGTCTAGGAGTTAACCCTCAGCTGCCCAGAAATATGACGATAAATTAAGTACACCCACTTGTTGTATAGCTATCAATTCAGGTTTTTGTTAGCAATTACACAGTAAGAGATGAGCTCTCCCCTGGAAAAGTATTCTGGCACTGAACTCAGACTGAGGTTCCCAGCTGCAACAGCAACAAGATTTCACACTTTTCCAACTTAGCAGCTGAATCTTGAGGACAGTCAGCCCTAAGAGGTCAGTCACTTATTAATATTCCTTAACATTCTGAAAATGAAGAGAATTTCTGTCTTCAGACTCTTTTATTTCTATTATGTTTACAAGGTTATAATACTTCTGTAATTTTTTCGGATAGTTACATCACTCTGAATAATTCCTAGAATTCTGACTAATATTTTCAGTAGGATTATTTTAAAACCAATTTTCTGGAATACTTCGATTTCTCTGAATCGAGGATTTGGCCTTCTTTTGTTCTCAGCTCATATCTTGGGGTCAACATGGGTTTCTTACTTTAAATAGCCTTTATAATGGGACTTAGGCCTTTAATGCTCTAAGTTTAATTAAAGAGTGCACTCCCAAAATAGCATCCTTATGAATTAAAAACTTCTGCTCTTTTTCTTATGATGATCATTGCAGTAATTCCAAATTTTAGTATCCATTTTTTCAAGAACCACTATGGAGACAAAATTGACTCTCTAAAAATCACTGAGAAGGAAGAGACAAAAATTAACCTTTCTTCGCAGTTCCATCTTTGCATGAATACACCAGAGATGGGTCTGCACAGTTCTGAAAAATCTCCTTGCTTGCACAATTTCAGCTGACTTGAATGGTAAAATTTATCTATTGCTTTCTTCTCTCCAGTAACTTTAATTTGCAAAAGAATTGACCTTGCCTGTAGTTTGGTTACAGCCCATTGCATTTGTGACACAGCCTATGTTCAGGATTTGCATAGGGTAATTGCATTCCCAGATCTCCACCCTCCCAGGTATTCTCTCTCTGAAATTTGTCAAAACAAGCTTTTGCTCTAGTTTTGGATTTCTGTCATTTAGTAGCTACTTACAAATGTACCTGATTCAGAAATTTATATAATGTTTGCATAACGATTTACCCCCTGTATCTAAGAGCACTAGTATTCTACGTCAGATGTTCTGGCATGCGTATGCTTCTGCCTATACTTACCTCAAAGGGAGTTTCTGTTATTAGCTAGGCAGGTCTGAAGAACTGTTGGAACTAAGGGAATTATCAAATCCCAGTTATGCCTTTGTCATCTGGTAACTTCCTCAGTATCGTTCTAATCATCTGTTTCATTAGTTCTACTATGCCTGATGGCTGAGTTCATAAGAAATCTATTTTTTTGTTGTTAAACTCTTAACACCTTTGAATATTCTCAGAATAGCTGTCAGGTTCAATCTTAGCTGGGACTATCTAGAGAAAAAAAAAGCCTTTTCCACTACAACTGCAGCTTTGATTTGCTCAGCAGTCCACTGCAAAAGAAATGTTTCTTCCTTACTTCAGAGTACTGGGGGAGGGAACCTACAATTACAAGTCAAAATTAATTCCCTTAAGAGTTTTCTACCAATGGACCCACAAAATAAGTCTGAAAACATTCTGTCATTTTTCATGTCTTTGAGAACCTCAGGGGACTTATCTTTAAAATTAATGATTTGCCTGGAGAACCATTCAGGCACACCTTTGCATATATGCTTTTCAAGTCAGAAGCCCAAGACAGAAAGTTTTTGAAAAGTCTTTTCCTAGATGCTCTCCAGTTAAGATGGCGTCAGCATAATACCACATTTCCTTTCTAAATTGAGTTGATGCTATCTATATAGGAATCTTAGTTCCTTCAAACAGCAGTAACTCAAGTATTGTTTGTATTTTACCTAAAGAGCATCTTTCCCATGTCCTTTTACTTTCCTCAGCTGTCATCTTCAAGCATATGAGAGATGTTTTAATTATTTTGTCTTTTTCCCAGTCTTTAAATTAGGTGTTTCATTTTCATGTTGTTCCTTCATGAGAGCTTCTAACAATACAGTCTCTTCTATGGATTTAAAATTTTTGTTTAAAGTTTTCCCAAGCCCTTGTTTTAACAGCTCATGTATCAGCTGTTTTAAGTAGAATATGGTACCATGAGCTTTTAACTCTTTCACTATGGAATGTTTCTTCAGTTTAGTAAGGTCACAAATATACTGTAACAAAAGAATAAACGTATAGAAACAACTCATCGGAAGTGTGCTCACGAGCATCCTGTTTTGACAAGAATTGTGTGAGTGAATTGCATTTCCAAGCACAGTCTGAAAACAAAGTAAGCATTCAACTGCTACGAAAATATTCAAGTGCAGGTGATGGAAAGCAATTCTATGGAGAGCTGAGCATGGGACAGCTGAGTAACGCACGCTTCAAGTGCTTCCAGATGTGTAGGTGAAATTGTGTGGCTGTCAAATCCAGTATGTCTTTTCTTGAATGCAGTAACTGCAGCTGTTATAAAACATTAGTTTGCAGGCGTATTTCTGCGTGAGAGTAGTGTTTCAAAGTACCAGTTTACTGTTCTCCATCTTTTATTTCACTGCAAAAACTGCATGGCTGTGTGGGTGTTACGCTACGCAGTCTGGTTTGGACTGGTCAGAAATGCAAAATGTTTGATGATCGTTAGTAAGTATTCCTCCCACACTGAGAAAACTTACTTTCCACACAGTTCAATAAGAATAAAGCCTTAATTTCAAGTCTAGACTTCCATGCCTGTCCTAGGCTGTACCTACAGCTGAAGTCATTTAGAGCATCTGTGTGCCTCTCCTTCCCTAGCCATTTAATCTGCTTTTCTTGTAACCAGTGCGGAGGTTCCACTGAGGCAGTGCCATTGGGAATTAATTCTCCATAGTACCTACTAACATCCAAAAATAATGTATTATTTTTTCTATTCAACCACCAGTACATTTATCTTTTACAGGACTGATGTTCTGGCCACCTTTACAAGGTGGCATACCAAAAAAGCCCCTTCACTATCAGCTGCACTTTTACCGAATTACATTTGAGGACTACTTGTTTTGGTGATCCTGGCAGATTTTTCTATTTCTCTAGTTTGTCCTCCTTTACTTCTATGGCTAAGTCTTGCGAATTTTGGCAATTTTATTTGTTTGTGTTTCATTTGACAATGGAAATGGAAGAAATATTCAGAAATCCCCTGGGTAAACAAGTAAAATATGTACTCAATATCCAAGGAAGGAAAGACACAATTTTGCTAGCACCTTCAGCCAGATGAACGGAAAAAAAAAATATTGCTTGTGTGTAGGGGTGAAAACCACTCAACTATGGGATCTAAAACCATATTTAGAACAGAGATTTTCACCATGGCGGTAGCACATGTAAGTGTGACTAGATTCATTTTTTAGTAATCGGCTGTGGAACACCGTGAACAGCCTGCTTTTCCTGTTGGTTAAACTGAGGAATTAGTAACCAAAAAACAAACTACTTTTGTTACGAGTTGCTAAATCCGGTAGCATGACAGAGGCAAGGCTGCCGCAGCTCCATGCCACTGGGTCCTGCCAGCAGTGGGGCTGAGTGTGTACTGCCAGCACCCAGGGTCCCACCACTGAGTGTGCGTTACCAGCAGGCACACACGCACACGCTGTGCAGCACGTCTACATGGATGCACAGCCAGCCACACAGAGCAACATGGGTGGGCATGCTCATGCAGACATGAACACACCAAAGGTCTCTTCCCTTTGCCGGTTGATGAGGATGAAGGTCTGTTAGTGGAAAATAAATGCATGTTTATACTTATATACAATATGGGTCTTTCCAGTAGCTGGACTCAAGACACTCAGTCTATCCAGAAGCTGGCCTTGGTATGCCAGGTCACTGGCATCTGTATATACAAGCTTTCCCAGCTGCAGTCTCACTCTGGTTGCTGGCACAGCCCCCCCTTACACACACACACACACACAAAAGTGCATCCACACCTGGCACCGCGCCCTGGGTCTCTCTGGTGCTGGCCCCTGTCCTCCAACCCCAGCAGCAGGGCAGGCACTCAGCCCTCCCACACCCGAGCACGTAGTACAAGGAGCCCTCACCCAGGAAAACCATCCAAAATAGCATTTAGTGAGGAGACAGGAGAGGCTATGCTGGTTGGCACGGGGACAGCCAGGCATGTGGGCTGACCGATCCCTGCTCACACCCCAATGGCTCCTTTTATCCCCTTTTCCTCTGTTTTCCCACACTTGTTCCTCCCCAAACCACCTTGATCTCTTCCTTTCTTGCCTTCATTGCTCACCCTAAACAGGTGGGGTGCACCCTTTCTTTACAAACACCACTGGTGATACACAGCAGCACCATGACACTGCACACTTCCTGCTGGCATCCCACCGTCTGCCCTGATATGTTTCATACTTGCGTCTCCTCCTTTCATACTCCTTCTGTCTTTGGTGGTTACTTATAAGCATCCTGCATGAACACTGAACACTGTAGGTAACCCAAGTCACCTACCTTTCTTCTATGTCAGAGTTTTATAGTGTGCATTTTTGGAGCTGTTGTAGCACCTCAGGAGCAGCAACATAAATTCAAAGTGACCGTGAGGGAGAAAAATCTAAAGCTGCACTTGCAGAGATGTTGGTGTGATGGATTGGTATTGTTCTCTAGGAGACCACCGGTGCTTAGGGAACATAAGCTTCTGTGGAAGATTGCAAAGCTGATTTTGCTGACAGCATCACTGTGCACAACTATTCACTAGAGCTCCCTTATTCTCTGCAGTAATGCTCGTGTCTGGTTCAGATTATTTCAGCAACCGTTAGGATTAAAGAGCTAGAAAAGCAGTAAACTTCCTTTCATATGTTGATAGTACTTCTGCAGCAAGGGCTCTCAATTTCTGAATCTTAAGGGGAAGAGAACCATAAATTTTATTATGCCACTGCCTCTTCAACATAAAAAAAGAAGTCAAGTACTTAATCAAGACACTCAGGAGTAGTTCCTCCTTTTCCCTTTTGTGAGGAGAGTTGTTACCAAATAAGTCAACATACCCAGAATTTCCAGGAGCCTGAGGCATATCCTTACTTGAAATTCCACATCTATTGCTATGACCAAAGGCTGATAGCTTGGTCCTACATTTTTTTTTCAATGTCTTTACAGTGGGTTTTTAAAGCCCCTAGTGTAAAACAGCAGGGTAAGAACTCAACAAATGCTGATGAACCGTCAAATGACGCAAGTTAATCAAACCATCAGTATCAACAATAACATGAAAACTGGGACAACGTTTTAACAAGTACCACTTGTACAGCTACCAGATAATTTTTCTTCATGGACTCTGCACTTTACTTTGAACACCTAAAATCTGGATACTAGTCATAGATGCAACTGCAGGCTTAACAATTCTGTTAAAGAGGAATGAAGCTGATGAGTAGGTCTCATCCTCTGAGTACTGTAATCAGAGAAATTATTCTATGGTGAGGAAATGTCTTTAAGGTTAAAGGAATGAGGAAAAGGAAGGATGCTAAGACTATAGATGTAATGGGTCTTTGTCTAGCAGCTAAGAAATACTAGTGTCATCTGACAAGAGTGCCTAGATTGCCAATAGTACCTTAACAAGTTATAGGAGTGGTGCAAGCATCATGTAAGGATCACATTATAGCAGAGATTGGTAGTCAGTGTTAACTTGAAATGTGCTGAATATCTCAAAAATAGTAACGTTTACAGCAGAATACACTGCCTCTCACTGTTGAGTTTGCTCTATTACAAACATTTGGAAGCATCCCACATGACGACTGCCTCAGTTTCACCATGCTGTATTGGAGACTGCAAATCAGATGACTCCCCTATGGGTGAACTTTTGGCATCTCTAAATTTTTGGAGTGAGAGAAGGGTATGTTTCAGTAAGATAGCCTCAGGCAACATGCTGCAGTCTGCGGAGTGGCATAACATTTTGTAACTTTCACAGATGTTAGACAAATCATGTTAAGACACACAAATTTTATCAAGTGATTCATTTGGTGAAAATGCAAGAGTTTTGGAAGTAAGCTTAAAATGTATAGTCCTTTTCCTATAGTTCACTCAACTCTTTCTGGTTACTATGATCTTGCAAGAATTGATGATGCAGTTTGTGATTCAAAGTAATGCAGCTGATTAGCATGCATTGCTTTGCAAGGCCTGTGTTTTCCAAAGGCTTTGTGGTCTACTGCTGTACTTCAAGTACATGGCAAATATATTTCTTTGTATCTTCAATGGATTAAAGCTTTGGTTGTTGTAGTTGTTGGCATTGATATGACAATCAGCAAAGTGACAAATGCTTCCACTGCAAGGTTTTCACAAATCATACAGCAATAACAACTGAATGGCACAGTCTGGGAAGACACAATAGAGGAAGTTAGAGGACAGCGTAGGGAAACCTATGTTCAATTGTACAAAAAACCCCACCAAAACCACAACTCTGCTCCACTGCAAACATAGAAGTCTATCTGAGAAATGATGTGAAGGTAAAAACTTAATTCATTACCTAGCATAAGAAAAGAAAAAATTCAAATCTCAGTGAGCGATGTAACAAGAGCAGATTATGAACAGCTGAAGTACAGTTCAAGAAGAAACTATAAACTTCGTAATCCAAAAACATATTTGGTCATGTAATACAGCTGCTAAATAACTAAAAAAACTTCAATAAATATAAACAATGTATATTAAAACATCCCTACCCACAGTTCCAATTTTCAAATACACTTAAAGGAACCCATAAGTCAGGAAGAAAAAATTATCTAGGAAAGACAATGTTATAAGGATTTGGCTTAGACCAAAACACACTCATGGTTACCTCATGAGTTTCTATCTGTTTAGTGAAATGTGCTTTGTCTTTAATTTTGATTTTATTGTAAAAGTTATTACACAGCTTTCTTTTGAATAGACCTGAACAAATGATGAGTTATATCTCTCTATTAAAAGCACTACAGATTAGCTCTCACAAGGACAGGTTCCAAGCTCAAAATAACTATGTCAGAATCAAGATGAAAGCTGGCAAGATGCAATGTTACCTTGGGAAACAATCCAAAAAAGTTATTCTTTAGCATCCTTTTATCTCACAATAACCAATTTATATACTCATAAACTATAATTATACATGATAAATATACATTATAAACAAGTTGAGGCACAGATCTGCTGAAAAGGGCATGACAGTCCTAGAATATGGCAGGCTGAATATGAGCCAGCGGTGTGCTTTGACAGCGAAGGTGGCCAAAGGTATCCCAGGCTGCATTAAAAGAAGTGCAGCATTCCTCACTCAGCAAGTCTAGGTACTGCCTACAGTTTTGGGCCCCCCAGCACAGCAAAGACACACAGGCAAACAGGAGCTTGGGGGGGACCCCAAGGCGGAAGCAGCTGGAGCACCCGCCCTGTGAGGAGTACCTGGGTGAGCTGGACTAGGTCAGCCTAGAGAAGGAGCAGCTTTGGGACATCTAACAGATCTCCAGCACCTACACGGGGTCATCAAGGAGATAGAGCTGGCAGGGTCAGAGTTAACAGGCACAACATGTTGCAGAAAGAGAGGTTTAGGCTCGGTATAAGGAGAAATTTTTACCTGTGAGGCAGTAGGGTATGTGGTCCCAAGAGGCTGTGCCACTTCTGTCCTTCGAAGGTTTCAACACCCAACTGGACCAAGTCCTGAGCAGCCTTCTCTGATCCCAAGAGCTAGCCCTACTTTGGGCAACATGCTGGACGAAAGACGTCCTGAGGCCTCTTCCACACTCAGTTATCCTGTGACTCTGTGATTCTCTATAAACATGTACTGGTTTTGGTTAGGATAGGGTTAATTTTCTTCATAGTAGGTTGTACGGTGCTGTGTTTTGGATTTGTGACCAGAACCAGTGTTGATAACACAGGGACGTTTTAGTTATTGCTGAGCAGGGCTTACACGGAGTCAAGGTCTTTTATGCTTCTCACCCCACACCACCAGTGAGGAGATTGGGGAGGCACAAGGAGTTGGGAGGGGACACAGCTGGGACAGCTGACCCCAATGACCCAAGGGATATCCCATACCATATGACATCATACTCAGCATATACAGCTGGGGGAAGAAGAAGGAAAGGGGGGACATTGGGAGTGAAGGCGTTTGTCTTCCCAAGTAACGGTTGCACGTGATGGAGCCCTGCTCTCCTGGAGATGGTTGAACATCTGCCTGCCCATGGGAAGCAGTGAATGAATTTCTTATTTTACTTTACTTACTTGCGCAGCTCTTGTTTCTGTTTCACCTATGAAATAGTCTTCATCTTAACCTATGAGTTTTCTAATTTTTACTCTTCTTATTCTCTCCCCCATCCCACTAGGGGGAAACAAGCGAGTGGCTGGGTGAGGCTGAGCTGCCCAATTAATTCAGGGTATCAGCTGCTGTACAATGAATTCAGGGTATTATATTTTATTGCTTACTCTAATTTTATTAGTGAGTCTTCATGAGCTCTTCCTCATTAACTAGCTTTTCTCCAAAAACTTCTGATTAAAATGATCTATTCTTGTTTCATCTAAATATGATCTTTATAAAACTGTATATATGAGAAATATCAGGTTATTTAGCTTACTTAGAACAGTCTCTGGTCTCAATCACATTCAAGGCCTGCAACTTCCTAAAGTTTCTTATCCAATCCTGCAGTTAAAGGATTTTTTCCCCATAAAACTGAGTCCTCTTTTCTTTAGGCTTTACAGATTCTCTAGTTTTATCTTTTATTTTCCTATTGATGTCAGTCAGAAACACCACTATATACATGCACCATAAGCCACGAGAAAGGCACAGGATGACTTGATCCTTATCTAGAAGTACCTGTACAGAAAAAAAAATTGGAGAAAGGAGGATATTTATTTTACTAGTTAAAGATGTAATGTAATGTACTAAGATTTAGACAAACAAAGTTTGACTAGATTTAAAATTTATAGGCAAATTTTTATTGTCAAAGTAATTAACCACTGGAACTAAATATAAAATATTTTTGTAGTTTTACTGAATTTTTTTTCCTTCAAATGAAGGATGATTTTTTGTTTTTTAAAAATATATAAAATAGGTTCTAGTTTAAGCAGTATTTAATTAGGGAAGTCTAATATTTTGCATTATGCTGGAGGCCTTACAATCTGGGAAGTTATGTGTCTGGACCTAAATTTTGTTCTTTAATTGTAGTAACTTCTCATACCAAGTCTGTATGTCCTCAACCATGTTCCTGCGGAGATACCAGCATCTGAACATCTGTGACCCACTGTCTTTGAAACAGACACAAACTGCATTTTTACAGGTACTTGCCATGGTCAGTGAAAAAGTGCCATAATATGTACCCTTCTTCAAACTCATTCGGAGGTTTGACAAGACAGCTGCGTTATTTGCAGTCAAGAGACAAATTCCTATTAAGTTAATGAAGCAGTTCAGGTTTTTTTCCCTGTGTTATCTACATACCTTGGATTTCAATTATGTGCTGCTAAGGGACATCAAGCAGTCCATGTCTTCTTAGGCTCAATGAAGAACTTCACTAAAGCAGAGGAGTTTCTCTGTCTCTCATTGCCATAAAGAATATACTGCATAAAGAAAGGTTACCTGGGCAGAGCAGTTTGAACTGGGGCAGTTCAGTCAAATTGGCTGGAGAAAGCACATCAGTTTCCTGAACCACAAATTACTATGTGCCTTGAGAGAAATCTGGTCCCCACAACCTTTTCCAGCTCTCCTCTGAGAAGAGCTGCCAGTCCACAACCTGGCAGGCAGCATCCTCTTCTCATTTGCTGAGGTCAACGCATGGAGCCACCACCATCTCACAGAAGGGCACTCCAGACCCTTTCAGACCCTTTTCCCAGCATATCCTTTGTCTCATGATCCCTTCTGTCTGCTCCCACTGCCAATGCATTCTGATCTTGTCAAAGGTATTAGACCTCTGGTTTAAATATTTCATAGAATATATTTTAATACCACAATCTCTGATCCAACAGCTTTTGTAATTTTTTAAGTCAGGTTCAGTAAAAGTAGTCTGTTGGGGTTTGTTGGTCGGTTGGTTTGTTTTGTTTTTCATTTTTAAGTAGTAAGCACTGGAGAAATAGACCTAGTAGGTTGATAGGTGGGTGATTTGTTGTTAACAACTTAATTGTCTTCGTTGCCTTTTATATCTTAGTCAGTTATTCCTTTCATTCCCCCCTGCTGATTGCCCTGCTTCTTTTTTCCTTCCCTCACTCTCTTCAAAGAAACAGCAAATAACACTAAAATATAAATGAGCTTTCAGTTTGCTTGGAGTTAAATTACTCCTTATTTTAATTATATTCAACAAATCTGTTCAGAAAGAAAAGCATATATTGTAATTAAAAGAAAAATAAACAAATTTTATCGTTACTATAAAGCTGGTCTTACAACTTGTTCCAAAGTAAGGAAAGTTTTCAGACACAGTACTAGGCAACAGCCAGTGTATTTTAAATAGCGAAGTGCTGCAAACACAGTAGGATGCCATAACCATAGAGACAAGGTAAGAAGTTCTAAGGGGTGCAATGCAAGTAATAAACCAGAAGTAAATAGCACACCATCGTAACACTGATCACTCAAAAATGCTGAAGAAAAACAAGCTTTGCAGACATGCAAATGACTGGCTATAAAAATAAAGATGCAGAATGAAAAAAACAAACAAACAAACAAACAAACAAAAAACAACATTTAACTGAAGAACCAGAAAAGTAGGCAAGCTCTGAATATAAAATAAATGTAATATTATTGTTATTGTTGAAGATCTGATGTTAGGTAAACACATGTTGTTAGTGCCAGCAATAGGAAGATGAGGCTGTTTGGATTCTGAGTAAGTGCCAGCGGCAAAGAAGATAAAATGTCATGCTCAGTACTGCTAAAAATTAAAGAAGCAACAGGAAGAGGCTGATAAGTCAAAAAACTTAAATTAACAATTTTGCAGGTGCATCTTGCTCATTTTAACGAGTTGGTCCATGTTCTATAAACCAACCGTTAGATCCATTTATGATCCGTGTTAAAAATTGCTAGTAGTGTTTTAATTAAATCTGTATGTTAAACAACAGGCATTTTCCTGTGCAGAATGGACATTTTATTTTTAATGAAAAATTATGTCTTTGTCTTGTGGAAAGTATTTTTATCCTCTCTGGTTGTTTGCACCATTATCACAGAGTAATTAAATACTGAGGTATGAAAAACGTATATGTTGCTTATGCATAGACATTTCATTTAGCAAGGTGTTCTTGATGCTCTGAAACAGTTTTATGAGAATCTGCAAGGTTTGGTTTTGTTTTGTTCGTTTGGCTGGTTGGTTTTGTTTTGAATCAGTTTGGTTTTTAAAATAATCATGCAAAATTTTTTTTTTCAGGTAAACTCCTATAGATCTTAGGTATAATTTGCATACAGAGACACCTCAAACTGATAAATCAAATTGAGTGTTGTTTGAAAGTAATTAAGGCTTCTAAATATTACGCAGTTTACTAAATATTGAAACTTGATTTAAGGCTGTCCACTGACTACTGTCAGGTTCTCACAAGTATGGGAGATGTGTGTCTGGTTGCACCCAGTTTCTCCAGATTCTCCAAAGACACGATAAATAAATCTGGCTGGCTAATAAAAAGTTAGAGTGGTAATTTCTCCTACACAGCTTGCATAAGAAACATTCAGAATTGTTCTTTTTGACTCCTTGTAGCAATTTGTTGTGGTTTTATTCATGTTTTTTCTTGTTCTTACACCTGGCCTCACTCTTGATGATCTCGCATTAAAATCCATCACATGTTTCAGCTGAGACCACTTTGTCCCAGTGCCTTCTGTGTTTGTACAGTCCACTGATTCTTCAAGCTTTCAGCTTTTCCAGATTGTGGTATCTAATACCAATCTGTATGCTTTAAAATGAAAATTTTTATCATTACTTTTGAAATAATGTCATAGCTTATGTTCAAAATAAGCTAGTTTATGTTGAGACTGCAGGTAGCAAAACTGTCCAGGCCAGCTCTTTGGACCATGCCCATAAGGGAACTTGTTTACTGTGATATTCAGGTACCTAACTTGAAAACAATAATTCAAAAGATGGATTTAAATATGTATATTCCCTGTTCCCCCAGAAGTGAGCCAAGTAGGCATCTATGTTCAATTCACATGAGTCAGCCTGAAGGTTAGGGCATCCAAGTAGTTCAATAGGAGACACTAAAGGACGTGGTGTGCAGTGTTTTTGCGACCTCTTGCAAGAGAATGTTGAGCTTTCATTTGGACCCTTTCTTGGGTTTAGGTGTTTGGTTGTGTATCTGAAAATGAGAGACTTTCTTCTTTTGTGACTGTGTTTTAAGGAGATGGCGTTGCTAAAGTCTTGCATGATTACAAACCAAATTAAGACTGGTAATAATACTAATTAAAATACTTGCGCAGGAAGTGATGAACTTGTATTTATAAACCTTTGCAACCTAAAGAGATTTGATTTTCTATATCAGCATTTATCTTCTATATCCCAGAAGCATGTTACAACTTTGTATTTTGGGACTATTTCCTTTTGGTTTTCTCTTCTTCCTTACCCTCTCTAGTGAAACCACAGAAACTATGTGCAACATAGCACCTAAGAAGATCAGAAGGGAACCTAATGGTATGATCACTCATGAATGCATAAGAAGTCTTGTGGTTTTGTTCCCTCATGCCTGGATTGTTCCTTCATTTCCTCTATTCACCAGCAAGCATAAAATTCATAAACTGCCTGGGGAAGACCACTCTGAAGTCCCAAGAGCTATGTTTGACAAAAATTTCACAACCAGCCCCTGCAGACCGAGGAGAGAAGCTAGGACGCAAAGTATAGAATTACAAGAGTAATTCATTATTCATGCATGTGAGCTGTCCCATTCAAACTGGACACATCAAATGCAGTTTTACACATGGTTCTTATACCTTTTGAGCATTTAGGTACAACACTATTTGATCAATCACTACTTAACACACACATACTACCATTGAAAAATAACTGTAACTCTATCACATCATCATCCATCTGCTTCTTTCTGAATCTAGATGACCCTGAAATTGGTCTCGCTACAGTTACTTATCTATGATGTTGGATAATGGCAGCATTTTTGGTTGGAGAGGCTAGGATACTGGCATTATCTCGGTAGTCCAAGGGCATGCTTTAATCTTCATGGACAACTTTAAGATTCCAAGAAAAATAAGTCCTTATATTCAGGATAGGGGCTATCCTTCTCCTTGCAATAAGCTGGAGTTCTTTAGTCATGCTTACTTAACTATGACTATCCAAACTACAAAGTAAATTATAAATATCTTCAGAAAGTTAATACAATTTCACATTGTTAAGAAAGATCATTCAATTTGATACTACAAAGACTAATTGGTACAATAGCTAGGGAATGAGATTTTCTCAACATGTGTTAAAACCAGAGAGAAGTTAACAATTTAACACAGTCGTTTGTTAAAAAAAAATAATCTTTTGTTCTAGAAAGGTCACACATGCGAGCATTTAATCAATAATATGTCTTATTTCTAGCAGAAACGTGGACTTTGCCAATTTGGGACTTTCTGAATAAATATGTGGAAACTGTGAAAGAATGCTCACTTGGAAAGCTAAGCTTGCCACTGGACCTTCAAGAACATTGGTGTCTTAGCCTTAAGGATTTAATCTTTCACACAAAGTATCTAGCTATTTTTTCAGGACGAGGTTATTCCCCCAAAAATCAATAGTTTTCTCCGGAAGTAGTTAGGTCTTCACATAGACTAAAAGAAGATAATCTAAGGGAAACTACATCGATAAGACATGATTATTGTAAAGTTGAATGTTAAGAACATAGCTTTATCTGTACAAGTGTTTTTACCTCCAGACAGTATTCTGAAAATTGAGCTTAATAGGATAGTTTAGGATCTGTAGTTCCAGAGTAAAAGAAAGAGTATTTTAATTGAAGACACATACAGTACCCTCAACCTTACTACCATCTTATAAAGGATTTAGTCCCTTGTTTTAGTTGGTAAACACTTTTTTAACATGCACCTTGATTTTCTGTTTGAAAAGCTGTATATCATTGTAACAGCCTGTGAAAAAAGGATTCATTACTGTGGAATGACATTATGTGAAATTGCTTTACAGGAAAAAATATGATTTTTTTTAATAAGATTACTTTGGACAATTGCATTTGTTTAACAAAGTTATGTAGTTACCTGACTCCAGAGATTCTGCAGCTTTTTTTTCTTTGTAGTAAGCAAAGACAAATTGAGTTTATGTAAACAATAATTCAAATTTAGGATACTTCATTAAGCACAATTTTAGGGAAGAAAAAAAAAACACATACATCCCTTTATCTAAATTGGTCAAATGTAATTACTAAGCCACTGAGGAATTTAAAAAAATAGAAGAGACTTTCTAGATTACCAGTTGCAACCACCAGCTGATTGAATTCAATATTTCTGTTTTCAAAACTCATGAGATTTTAACCTAAAACTCCATAGGTGGTTTTGCCTTTCTCCCTCTCCATCACCTACATGACACCATAGGGAGGATGTTTAGAATTTTACGATCCTGCTGGTCAGACATCGGAAATTAAATGTATTCCTGACAAGCTTATTTCAATTATTTCTCTATCAATAATAACAGTTTGCTTAAATGACTGTTTTCTTTTCTTGTTGTTAAATATATAGTCAAATACGGCAGTCATGTCCTTTTTCAGTTCTTGTTTGCTCGACTAAACAAACTGAGATCTTTCAAGATCTATCTTTTCTTTACATGGCAGAATTAGCTATATCTTTATAGCTATATCAGCTACTAATTAACTCAGACTAGCATCTAAATAAACATCCAGCTTCTGGGGTAAAAAGTGTCATTTCTACAAGGTGCTGTTCTGTCCTTTTTGTAAAAAATTCCTTGTTTTCTGCATTGTTTTAAGTCTCCTTCAATGCCACTTCAAATTTGCATGTATCTTTCTCAAATGAAGATGAATGGAAAGCTATAAAATAAAGATTTTCAACAAACTTTTACAATGGCACCAATACTATTCATTTTCTAACGAGTTACTTTTCCAGGGGCAGCATAGGCTGTGATCAGCACACAATGATGCCTCAGTCACTCTGAGTCACCATTCATCGTTCCTTTTTCCGGATATTTTGAGATAAGATAGCTGCTTCTTTTTTTTTCTTTTTTCTTTTTTCTTTTTTTTTTTTCTTTCCATGATATTTTGAAATAAGCAAAGGAAATTGTATTTTAATGTTGTTTCTGGTAGGTGATGAAGATATTATGGAAGATCTGGTTGTGAAAAATAAGCTTGGCTGGAGAAATCTCAGGATGATTCTTTTCAGATTAAAGGAGATGATAAAAACAGGCCTGAAATAAACACTTGCAATTCCAAAAAGGTCACCTTTAAGAAACAATGGAAAGTACATTGAAGCTCTCAAGGACTATATATATAAGATTTATTACTTCCTTATCCAGAAGTGACAAATATGAATCTTACACTGAAGCTTAAAATCTGCCAGATAAGGCCTCAGAGCTGGAACGATGAACAACCATTTCAGATCGGTCAGTAGGAGAAAACACGAAGGAAGGATTAAGAGGACATGTCAGCCAATTAAGGTTTGATAGGCAGATCTTGCATGGTATTTTTGTTTGCTTGTTTGTTTTCCCAGATGATAAACAAAAGAGAACAGGAAAAGTGGATTATTATGCAGTTAGGTTGTGCTACAGATGAGAATTTGACAGTGACCGTAAACTAAAATAGTATTTACCTTAATTCACAGAAAAGGTGGAACAATGAGGTGAAATCCTACAGAGACAGATTTAAACATGCAGCAGATTATCTTCTGATACTCAAATAACCAGAAAAGCAAGCAGGGGATAAACAGAGGGGGCATGTTGTTATTTTTAATGAAACATTTCGTTTCTAAATATAAATTTATATTTACTCTATTTTTGTTAATTTGCATTATGAGAAGGCTTTACAAAGTGTCTCAGCTTATGTATGTTTACTACTGCTCGAAACAGTAATAACCTAACACAAGAACTATGTCAGATACTGGCTTATAGCAGATGTCTAGGGAAAGCTACAAGATCAGGACAATTATTTGATGTTACTCCCTTCGACCAATTTATACTTCAAAGGTCTCCTTGTCCTTCTGGTTTTTCCCCTTATTTCTCTTCACAGGGCTAGAAGATAATCAGGCTGGAAGGACAAGTGCTCTGGCCCAGCTGCCCTGGGGGGCCCCTGCTGAGGTACCTCCAGTTTGTCCTTGTCTTTCTTCTGTTGTGGCCCGAAATCGGATGCAGTATCTACATGTGGTCTGACGAGTGCTATGCAGAGGGAGATAATCCCTTCCCTTGATCTCTGAGCTGGGCTCCTGTCCATAGAGCCCAGGAGATGTTGTGCACCTTTACTACCAGGATACACCATACATTTAGCTCACTGCCCACAACCACCTCAGGGCTTTTCCTGCAGAGCTACTCTTTGGCCCACCCATACTCAGCCCATGCTGTTAACAGGAGCTCTTCCCTCCCTGAGGCAGGACTCAACATTTTTCTGTACTGGATTTCAAGAGGTCATGCAGGCCTACTCCTCCATCCTCTGGATGGCAGCCCTGCTGTCCAGCATATTGACTGTTCCCCCACTTTGGTGTCATCTGCAACTTAAGAAAACATGCACAACATTACTTCTTCCAGATAAATTCGTGGAGTCATTTGTTTGAACCAAAATCAATTTTAAATAGATTATTCTTCAGTCAGCGAAGCAGCAGCAACAGCAACAACTACTTCCATGGCTGGAGCAAGGTCGAGGCTTACAGGGGGGTTTCTGGGGCCAGAGGCGGCCTGGGAAGACCCAAGAAATCCATCAGGAGCCGGCAGCTCTCACGAGCGGGGCTGACGCAGCGGGGCGTTGCCAGGAGCAACCGCGGGCCATTTAAACGCCCTTAGGGAGCGCTAGCGAGCAGGAGTGCTGCCAACAGGGCGTGTCAGGACGTGGCGCGTCAGCCAGGGTGTGGCACGGCAGTTTGTGCGGCAGTTCGCGCAGGAAAGGGCGCTATCACCCCCAGCGGCACAAGAGATTTGTCAGCTCAATTGGGGGTTATCACCGTCCAAGAAGGAGCCGAGACATGGTGTCCACACGGCAGAAAGCCATGTCCACTCTACTTGCCAGAAAGGAGGTAGGTACCCAGACGGAGCTACCACAAAGACAGGCAGTCACATAGGTCTCAGGCTGCAGGGAGTGCCAGAGCCTCGCACTGGCAGTGGGCAGCAGTGGTGAGAACAGCTGCGTGAGGTGTGACCAGTTGGATGATCTACTCAGCCTGGTAGCGGAGATAAAAGAGGAAGTAGAAAGGCTCAGGAGCATCAGGGAGTCTGAGAAGGAGATAGACTGGTGGAGCCGTGCTCTGGCCCACTGGAGAAAGGAACAGCCACAGAGGGTCCTGTACTCTCCCCCTGCCAGGTTGCAGACATCACCACAAAGGACAAGACTGAATGGAGGGAAGTCCACACTTGAGGCAGCAGGTGAAATCCCTCCTTGCCCACATCACCCTCCCAGGTGCCTCTGTACAATAGGTATGAGGCTCTGGAGGTGGAAGGCCAGGCAATGGAGGATAAGGAGGAGGAAGGAGGACCTTCTACACCAGAGTTGTTGCCAAGGTCAGAAAGGCCTACCCCTCGCATCACAACCACCCCCACGAAGAAGAAAAGAAGGGTTATAGTTGTAGGTGACTCCCTCTGAGGGGAAAAGAGGGTCCTATTTGCCGATCAGACCCTCTTCATTGGGAAGTCTGCTGCCTCCTTGGAGCCCAGGTTAGGGACATCACTAGGAAACTTCCTAGCCTGGTACGGCCCTCGGACTACTACCTGTTACTGGTCTTCCATGTGGGTGGTGATGAAGCAACAACGCGTAGTCCGAGGGCAATCAAAAGTGACCTCAAGGTCCTGGGAAAGTTGGTAAGGGAAACTGGAG
>NW_009597314.1:0-32045 GCF_000690535.1 Cariama cristata
GGGGCGCGCTGGGGCCCTGCCCGTAGGTTGTGCCCCCTCTCAGCTTTGTGCCTGCGTCTGGCTGCTGCAGTGCCTCAGCTGTCCGACACGCTTCTTTCTAAGCACTAAAATTTCTTTAAGTACCAGTCTCATCCTCCGAGTTTGTTAAGGTGCGGTGGAAAAGACCGGGTGGTTGGTGCGCATCTCTGACCGATATCCAGTGTCAGCGAGACAAATGTCTGGCTTGTCCCCATAAACAGCATAATGGGATCCTATGGCCTCCGCAGTGTGCCCTCCCATGAGAGCTGTGAATCTGCCACATGCTCTGACAGGCCAGATGGCAGGGGACACCCTGACATCTCCAGCTCCTGCCAGTTCAGGATGAAAATGTACTTCGTACTTAGCATCTGCGTTCTCCACTCCCTATTATCACATTAATATACTCAACAGCTTTGGAAATCATCTTTAAAATTGTTTTAAAACAGAAACTGTAAGTGTACTCTTTGAAAAAGGAAATAATGAAGAATTGGCAGAGATGAAAAATTGTTTCTAGATGCTGCTGGGGCAAAATTGTAATGGACATTGATATGACACCTTCTGCACAAATAGATTAATTAAGCAATGAACCGTAGCTGCTTCTGGAGATATTTAATATCAGACAGGACTAGAGCAAAGCAGTGGAAGAGGAAAGAAGAAACCTTTGTCCGGGAGAAGCTGGCTAAAGAGAATTGACAATGAGACCTCGCTTTCCATGGGCAAGTTTGCACTATCCTGCATCCCTGGGAGCTGGGCAGAAATTACTGCTCCAACACCAGAGAAATCAGAGGGAAAAAAACCCTGGATTACAGGGCTCACAGCCTCACCAACTACAGCTACCTGTTGTAGCTCAAGAGCTGTTATCTCAAGAGCTTTGCTCCTCACTAAAGCACAGTTTAGCCTCTTAAAAAGCCCAGCAAAGCCCAGCCCCTGGTTCCACAGGGGGGTGTGTGTGTGGAGTTTCTAAAGGGCAGGAGCTCCCTGTACCCAGGTGCTGAGTGATGGGGCTGGCACCTCCGGCTCACCGTTTAATTTCACTTTGGAAAAGTGCCCATGGCCACCGTGCTGCAAAGACCCCATCTCCCAGGGGGTGGTTCTGCCTCTCTGTATGGCCCCCTCCCCTTTGCAGGACTCCCTCCTCCCTTCTGCATCCCCTGCTGCCCCTGCCTCGTCCTGTCCATCCCACAGCTGCTGCTGCTCTCAGGGGAGACTTCCTGATTTCCAATAACTGTCACACCAGCCCTGATGAGATGAGGGTTATTATTTGCTCTATTCCAGGATCCACTGCTCCGAGCAGAAAGCAGGAGCCACACAACACCCCTCAACCTTTCCCAGGTTTTCCAGCGGAGAAGCGTTATCCCGGGCAGGCAGGCCAGCCAGCCTGACATTGCTTAGCAACATCACCTGTAGTAATTTCCTGCTAAGCAGCTCCAGAATCTCTTCTTATTAGGGATCATTTCTCTTGACAGTTGACATGACTGCGGGCAGATCAAAGCAATCCTCAGGAGGAAGGCAGAGGCAGCACAGCCACGCAGGACCAGGAGGAGTGCACAACAGTGACAAAATCTCAGAGTTTAGGACAAGCCTGCAGCCCTCAGGCTGAGCAGCTTCTGCAGTGACAGCCTTGACAGGGTTAAAACTGCCAGCACAAGTCCACTGACCTCAGTAAAGGAGAGGAAATGGGTTTGGGGTTGTCACTGACAAGTACTTCAGCACCTGGAAATGCTTTCTAGGGGTTTGGGGCTCTTATGACTGCTCAGCACAAAAACAAACCCCTCTGTCCCTCTACCTGGCACAGTTTGCATGTTAGCCTGGTCTCCGTGCCATGCTGGGCAGCCCGCAGCTCCAGGGCTCGGTCCTACCCCACACCCACAGTGCCACCTCTCCTGCACCGACCACATCATCCTGCAGCAGCAAGCTTACCTCCGCTGCCTTCCTTGCATTTCTGGAAAATGTTGCACCCTCCACCCTGACCTTTAACCCCGTTTTGCAGATGCGAGCAATGAAGGATAAAGGTTCATCGTGGGCAGCCTGTGAGCTGTTGGACCAAAGATAAAGGCTGAGCCCACTCCAGCTGGAAGATTTTTTTACTCTTAACTTCAAGGGGTCAAGATTTTAGGGCACATGTGATCACTTTATCTTCACCTCCTAGGTCATCCTCTCACAGCAGCACATCAAGGGCAAAATCTTTACCATCTCCATCAGACCAGGTGCTTTAAGCAGATTGACAGCAGGGCAAATGGAAGATGCTGGTCCATGCCAAATATACTTTAATCCTTTTAGATTCTTTCCTGTGGCATTAAATGCAAGAGTGTACCCATTTTTACCAAATGTAGAATTACTAAAACTTGCCTGTTGCAAGAGAGTGCTTTTCCCACAGCCGTTTCTCACGTACATGTGTTATACACAGGCACGGGCTGTATTCGCAGTTTTGGGTGTTTGCAGAACATTTCACTGCAGCAGACTCAACCCAAGCTGCCAGCTCCATCCTCCCACTGAGGAGCACCGTGCAGAACCCCAGCTTCCCACCAGCTCTCCTTTACACAGCCTCCTGCCTCCAGCATACCAAGAATGAGTTTTACCCTGATCGAGTTAGATCAGCTTTTGACAGAGCAGATGGTCAGATGGCCCTAAGCAATGTAAAAAAAAAGTGTCTTGTATCATCTATTCCTTGTAACAATCCCTGTTGGGGAGGACTGTAATGTTAAGGTAGCTGCAGATATTATGATGAGAGCCAGGGCTCACAAGCAGCACTGCCCAAATTGAAATTTTGAATCTCCTTTAGCACCAGTTGCTCCGTGACAGATGGGGACAGGTCCCCAGGAGACAGGCTTGTAACACTGAGCTCAGTTAGCAAGGGCTGGACAGACTCCCTGCTTTCTTGGATGCAGGGTTACTCACCTGCACAACAGAATTTTGAATTCCTGGGTGGTCAAGGCCAGTTTTGTCTGCAACTTTAAATACCCAAGAGGTGCCTTGGCCACCTCTACGTGCAGCAAAAGGAGAGGTGTGCACGGGGGTGAGGAGAGCACCCCTTGCTCTCCCCTGCTGATGCAGGGCCCCGAGCAATCACTCCAGGGGACAACATTTCAGCTGGTGGATATCAGGTTGGATGGGCAGCATCCTTGGTCCTGCTCAGGGAAACACCTCAGCTCACGGCTCAGGATCCCCACTCGCACCCCAACTGCTCTGGTGTGGGCTCAGGTTCTGGGCTGTGATCCATGCACCTGCCCCTGCCTGGGGCTGGAGCAGAGCCACATGCAGGGTAGGAGTTAAACAGTTTTGAAAAATCTCAGCCAGATCTGCAAAGAAAACAAACAGCCAACTCCACAAAAACTCTGTTTTTAGGTGTCCAAATCCCACTGAGTTTTCCAGCCTGACTTCTGCAGTTACCGATACTTGCTCTGTTTCACCATCTGCCCAGGCATTAGTTATTAGCATCTGTGTTGTGACAGCACCTCAAAGCCAGTCTTGCACCACAAGAACCTGCAATGTGAATAATTATATACACTAGATGAGTAGATGCTTTGTCCATACTCTAAAGATATTCAAAGTAATTCCCAACATATTTATAAACATTTTCAGCAAGCACTTATAAAAGACAAGATGGCAGATTTCTACGCGTTAATCAAAAGCTGTCACAAATTACAATACCAAAAAAGTCTACAACCATGCCATGTACAAGCAGTAGGCAAAGATTCTTTAATAGTTTAATTTTATTGCATGAGACTTCCTTCTCCAACAAAACACTGCTTGATCATCAAGGCCCAAAGAAATATCAGAGAAGATCTAAACCCTCAGACTGTTGTAGGATATATATTCAACTTTAAGCATATGAGTAATCATGCTGACATCACTCCAACCGAATGAATGTAGTAAAAGTACATCTCTTCCTGGGAAGGTGGAAGCTGTGCACAACATAACAAGGCAAATTGTGTGGATGCCATCAGCTCCTTATAGCTACAGAAAGCAGAGTTAGGCAATGTGAAGAACCTAGTTAGAACAAACTGAACTGTGAATATTTTTTCTTCTTTCCTTTTCAGTCAATAAAAACCCACCTCGATGGCACATGTTTAACTCCATGCTCATGTCATAAGAACAATACAGGGGTAGATAGAGTTTCCATGCCATTCATTACACAGGCAAGTTGCTGAATAGAATTTAAGGAAGGAACAGCGTGATGATTTTAATTCTGCTAAGTGTAGCTTCCAAAATGCATTCTCTATGCTTCATTTGTTGCAAATGAATGACTCTGTTAAAACAGCATTTCAACACATTTTAGCCAAAATATTTGCTTTGCACAACAACAAAGTACAGATAACTGCAATCATCTGTAAGTAAGAACAAGCAAATCGAGAGACACAGCAGATAGCTGTTTATGGTGATACCTATAGTCTTTTTAGCACAAAACTTTTATGCAAAAGAAGAAATGCTAGTAAAGCTGATTTGCAAGTTCGCATTTCCCTGATCTGCCCATTATTGTCAGTGTTTGGAAAAAAACCTGTAAACGAGTACACTATATTTTTCTTTCCACATGCATTCCAAACAAAATGCACATTCTTAAAATATTTTCACCTTTGTGCACCAAGATGGTGAGTATGAATTTAAAAAGTCATTATCTTCTAGCTATATACGCTAGATGCAAGATGTAGATTTCTCCCCCCCTCTCAGTGTCTTTAGTATAATTAGCATGTATGACAACATTCAGACGATTTAATTTCCCAATTACACAGCAATACTGAAAATATCTTTTGCATTAAATACGCAGCAATTCTTATCAGTAGATACTCTACAACTTCTCCTGCCCTGTTATATCACTGTAAATGCTCATGTTTTGGCAAGTTGAGAAATGGCAATTTTCTGCCCTATCAACCAGGGAGACAGAAATCGCCGTGCCGCAGCGGAGCGGGGGCCCGGGCTGACGTGGTGCCCCCTCTCCGGGAGCAGCCGCTCCGATGGCACACGCGGCGTTCCCAAGGGGCAGCCACATAGCACGGGCCCTCTCGCTCAGCCCGAGTGGTGAATCACTTTGCGCTGTGAAGTGCGAGAATGAGGGCATTTGAGAGATTATCCTGGTGTTCTCCTAGAAGCTTTGGTAGCCATGGGAAAAAAAAAAAAAAAGAGAGAGAAAATCAGTTACTGGGATCTAATTTGCTTGCTTGTAATTAATATCACCCAGAAGCTACTTAGTTGCTTGCCTACTTTTACGACGGAGGGGTGACCAATGATAACAACAAAAAAATCAATTATTTTTCTAAGACCAGTAGCAGACACCTAGTTACATTTGTTAAGTATTACTCATGGAAAGTTTAGAAATTTTTCTTTTCCATGAGTAAAAATGAGGCAGAACAGAGCATTTACAGATGACTTGGGAGTATACAGCTTTTTTGGCTTCCTTGTTCAGATTGAAAAAAACCACCCTTCCTTCATATAAGATATTGAAGAAATGTCAGAAGGGAAGCCAAAGTTAGGAGTGGGGAAACCAGTATTTTCCTGCAGGTCAAGGCTCTGGAGCAGAGGGATGCTGCAGAGATGCTTGCAGTGCTCTTGGCCACAGCAGTCTTGTTCTCTGCATGATCACACACTGGCACAAAGGATCTCCAGCATCTCAAGGACATCCATGTGCCAGCTCCAGCTCCACAGGCCAAAGCAGCACTAAGCATCTCCCCTGGGAGCTCATCCCACTTGAGTCCACTAACAACACAGCTTAGACCTCCCTAACTCACTCTAAGGTCTAAATCTTGCAGATTTCTGCCATGTAACACCCGAAAAATGCAGCCTTCCCTGGCTTCCCACGCAGCTGCAGCTCTCCCCAGCTTGCTTCCCCTCTGCTGTAAAGCTCTTTTATCTCCCCCTGCCAATCACGCTCCTACAGGTACCTGTATCAAATGCTGTTTCAGAGGTCTTTTTCCAAGCCTATCACTTTCACCATCTCTCCGCACTCTTCTCGGAGCAGCTCTCTGCTGAATTCTGTATATCAGATCAAACATAAATTGCTTGTCTTTATTTCAAAGGGTTTCACAGACAACCCTGCTTTGTCTTTTATTGCTCATTTAGCACAGAGAAATCAGCTCTCTGCTCCAGCTGGCCATGAAACCAGCCTGCCTCTTCCTTCGCTAGGCTCTCGATCACACTTTCTTCCATGCTGCCCCTTCTGCCTGGGGATTTCTCCTTCTAAGCAAACCCAAGTCAGCTGTGCTATCTGCCCTTTGACAATGAATATACTCTAAGATCAGGACCCTCCCCTGGTGTATTTTTTCCAATATAACTATGCTCCAAGAAATTGAGCAATATTATTTTGTAGTTTCCTTCGTCTCCCCTGCTTGCAGTCATACCTTGTTTTGTGTCTTCTCCTCGGTAAGAGAGCTCTTTTTTCCAAGACTGTGAGGCACCTAACGTGAGGTCATCTTAACCCACTGCTGGAGTCCCTTGGCACTATAGTAACATTGGTGATGGCGACAACATCTAGTCACGCAGCTCACAGCCACATTGCCACCAAGCAGACGCAAGAACACACCGTATCACACAACACCGGCCGCTTCTGCTTCCCTGCTACATCACGTACTTCTCACAGAACAGCGTTTAAGGCATTAGCACCCATGAATTATAAAACAGTATGAGAGGAACATGTTCTCCAGGCTTAGCTTTGCTGTAAGCTCCCCCAATACAAGACCTTGATTGATGTTTTGCTGTAATAATGAGCCAAGCAGAAGGATGGGCCAGACTGCCATGTTAAAGCAAACTGGAGTGTAATTGTCTCTTCACTAGCAGCGTTCCCATCCTTGTTCCCATTGCTTTTTAATAACATCAACAACTTTTCATGCACTGTCTTGTTTAAGCAATGAAGAGAAGGCCAGAGGTTAATTAACAAGAAGTAGAACATAGTCACTTTACGCAAAAAAAAAAAAAGCCCAACAAAAAACTAAAAGCAAAAAAACCCCATTAAAAGCTACAAACTAGCATTTGATGGAGTTTTCCAATGGAAAAAAAAATACTGATTTTAACACTATTTAAACACAACAGACTGTCCTTTGGCTTAGGAAAACCATGAAACCTCTGACCTGCTTTTATAGTGCTTTAGTAAGTGTTTGTGCTTTCTGTCAGTCAGCAAGACAGCAAATTATGTGGCATACATCAAAAGCCAGCAATCTGTTATATGCACACGTACACTATACCCTACAGAGGCAGATAGGCACTTTAGCAATGGCACAATATCTCATCAATTACATCTAGCCATATATCTTCTTTCAACATACGACATGTTGATTGGCAGCCTTTCTAGAGACCTGGCTCAGATATCTGAAGGATTTTGCTGGCAAGGTCAATAAAGCTTCTAATGCAACGCTTTCCGTCACAGAGTCATGGGTGACAAGTTCACAGATCTCAGCTGCTCGCTGTGCTGCAGTGCCCCTCACCTGCAATACAGCACGTGCTGCATTGGGGATGCTTGCCCTGATCTCAGGTCCTTGCTCTGCTCTCTACACCGTTCCCCTTCCTGGTTTACGCCAAAATTCTTCCTCTGCCCAACCCTTCTAATATACATCCTGCCAGTTCCTTGAAGTCCCTAATACCTGGGATTTGACTGCAGTGCTGTTCCCAGCTCCCCACTGAGTTCAGTTTCTTAGCCCTGGCTGCTCTTCTAGAAGGGCAACAGTTATTTAAGGTGCTGAGAGTCCTGGGTTTGAACTCTGGAAAAATCCTGGTGTCCCTCACCTTCTAGTTCTGGGAACCTCACTTCTAGAGAGATGGGGATCTCTTGGTGTTCAGAGAGCAACAAAAAACATTCAGACATTTTATGGGAAAGCACTTAAGACTGACCATAGCCAGCTTTTCAAGGGAAAATGATACCAGAAAAGGCAGGAAAGAAGCCGTTCATGAGGATGGGACAAGCAGAAAGGAGATTAAAACAGAAGATGCAAGACAGACATTATGGAAGGCTGTAAGGATAGTGAAGTATTTAACCCCATTGCCTGGGAAGGCTGTGGGATCCCCACCACTAGACCAAGAGGCTCTCAGAACCAGCTCAGGTGCAGAAGGATAGAGAAGTCTCCTGATGGTCTTCCTAATTTTGTTTTATATTTTATTTCTTCTGCTCCTCTTCTGACCTGGATCTTCCTGCCTTTAAGATCTTCATGATGTTCAAGAGCTGAGGAAAATCAGCCATTTGCCTAAGGCTGTCGTTGCATTCATACAGATGCAGTCCCAGTTGCTTACCCTATATAATGGGATTTAGGAGCCTGACCTCTCAAATGCAACTCTTTCTTCAGTAAGCAAAGAACCTTTAAGATGTGTTTGAGCCACATGCTTGGATTCAGAGCTGAACACTTACCAAATTGCATGTCCAGGAGTTTTCCCTGGCCCAGTTGGTTACAAAGCCCAGTTGGCAACCATGGAACCCATTTTGAAATGTCAGCAAAACCCAAGGCTATTTTGGAACCACTGTTGCAAATTCAGGGTGTTTTCTTGCTATAAAGAATTTATCTCTTGGAAATACCTTGCCCACAAACTAACACGGCCCTTCGCAGCGCAACCTAAGGGCAGCTGCCAGTGCTGCTCTGCCCTGCAGCTGTTAATGCCCTAATGGGAAAACACTGCATCTCTCAAGCAAAGCTATTCCAGTGCATCAAATCCAGACAAATCAATGCTTGCAAGCTTGCTTTCTCCACGGCCTCCCCCAGATCTTCTCACCGAAACTACAACCAAAGGAAAGTTTAACCTGCTTGATCACTCCTCCTTGCTTGAAACCTGCAGGGAGAGTGTCAGTTAAGTAAGGTAAACTTTTACTATGAAACCTGTTATTGGTGACAAAACTCCTATTTTGCCTTTGTGGCTATTCTCACCCATGGTAGTTTCCATTAAGGTCAAAAGTAAGTGGTTTCTGTTGGAAGAGGAAGACTTCACTAGTAGAAACACAAGGCAAAGACCCAAGAGGAACGTCCTTCTCTTACTCTACTCTCCTCTAGACTGACGAAGGGTGAAGAATGAAAGTCCTATTCAGACTGGAAGGATTATGCCTCTGTATGTCAGAGGCATGTGAAATAAATAGTAGCATAATTTGTGGAGCAACTTTGGGAGCTTAATTATTTCTCAAGATTTAAGTGTAATGACTCCTTTCTACTCCCTGGATCCTAAGCAGCTAGTTATGTCATGTTGCATTAGAAGCTGAAGCTGCAGCAGACAGAACAGCATCAGACAAAAAACCACAACACACACACCAAAAAAGCACACAAAAAAACCCAACCCTGAATGGCTTTCCTTTACCAAGAACAAACTTATGCAGTAGCACAGTGCTTTGGAAATAAATTGCTCCTGAACCTTCTGGCTTGAAGCTATGAGTAAATCTTCCTGTTTGCAATGATGCCCAGGTATATATAGCAAAAAATCTCACTGCTCTATTAAAGGTCTTGCTGAAAAGTCTCCCTGCTTTACAGAAAATCTCTTATTTACCCCTTGTGTCCTCAGAATAACAAATTACCCCAGCTCCTAGCAATCACAGCACAGCTCAGCTCTAGGTCCACACTGCAGACTCAAGTACATTACATAGATTGCAAGCTGTTACATAAACCAAACTTTTATTATGGTGGTTATAGCAGCAAGATGTCCAAAGGGATGTTTTATATACAACCTCTCTCTGTGCTTAATCAAAGTACAATCAAATGCCTTTTTTAAGCTTCACTAGAGAAGTGGTTTATTATTTTTAAATCGTCCGATACTTTACCACTAATTCCCTACATTATTAAAGCTTGAACGATGAAACTAGGGTCTAGCTCTTGCAAATCCTCAGTCAATTGAGTTTGGGGGTTCTAAAGCCTCAGTGCTGAGTGATTCAGACCTGAACTCATCACATCTGAGCCATCAGAAGATAGCTGTCAGTGGACAGTAGGCTCAAAACTGTCCAGCCCCACTCATTGTTGTCCCTGTTTTGTCCCGAGAATGGGCAGCTATATTGCTTGGGAGCAAGATGGAGAAGGTGGGCAAGCAGGTGATGCTTTGGCCTGGAGATGCTGTGTGAGATTGGACACAGCCAGCAGACCCAGGCACCCAAGTCTAACGGCAGCAGCATGTTTCTCAGAGGCTTCCTGAGAAAGCTACAGGACAGAGCACAAGATGTTCAGTTAGTGTGGTAACACGCCTGCGGAAAGAAATTAGACTGCTACAACAAAGGTCTGGGGTCCCAGATCCACTGGCTTCCAAGAAATACCCTGGTCCTGATCCACACCAGTGGGTGGTCATGCTCTGCTCAGCTGCACCCCGTGCACGGGAGCAGTCAGAAATGTGCATGAACATGGGAGTGCTGCACCAGAGCACCTTAAATACCCACCTCACAGTGAGGCACATTGTCCCAAATCCACCCCCCCATCCCACCAGAGCCATCCCCCAGCAGCTCTCAGTGCACAAGGTCCCCTCCCAGCGAACAGAAGCAGCTTTCCTCTGCCCAGCACGAGCTGGCTGTCTCCTGACGGTAAAACCATACTAATTACTGTCTGGTACAATTAGGCTTATTCCAACTTGTAATTTAATTTGTGCAAGAATGCTAGTTCAGCACAGGAGTTTGTGTGCATTTGTGGCTCCTCCAATTAGCGGCACTTTGTAGTTGCTCAGACAGTGGCTGCGGTAGGGCTTTGTCTCATCGCTCCTGGACCGATGCTCAGAGGGCAGCAGGCGCCGGGCTGGGAGGACTGGGACAGGGACGTGCCCAGCCGTACCCACTCAGGGTGATGGGGCAGGACAGGACATTTGGGATGAGCCAACCCTGCCATGACCCTGCATGGCAGCAGAGGTCACCAGCCAGGAACCCTCTTCTCTCTCTTGCACCAAGGGCAGCTAGAGTTAAGGGACAGGTAGAGATGGGTGGCAACAGAAAAGGAGAAAAGAAGAAAAAAAAAGAGTGCTGCCACAAGAAGCCTGACATATACAAGACCGTGGCAATCAGCCAAGGGCCCCCTTCCCATGAGGTCTGCTGGCCCACAGGACTCGGGTGACTCCAGAAGGGCACATGCTTCACCAAGACCACCAGCCAAGTCTAGACAATAATGTGCTTAACTTAGGGAAAGGAGGAGGGAAAACACCCAAGAAGTATAAATCAGAGGACAGTTAATGCAAATCAGTATTTGCTGGCACCTGTGATGTTTCACTGATCTTTATATATTTCTTGTGGGATCAGGAACATCTTAAGTACTGTGGGAGGGTAAGAGTTCTTGATTAAATAAGCAGATCTCCTGACATCTATCTTTCACATCTTTTGCTCTGCACACAGATACTAGATGTGGGAAAGCTATTGTATCCCTCTGACAAGCTTTTCTTATATAAAAAAAAGATATTTCCTCAGCCTTCAAGAAAAGTCCCGTTTGGAAAATAAGAGACCTGTGGAGGTCCGATTTGAAATTCATCACACCTCCTGTTCCACAGACATGCCTAAGGACAGATACTGCAGAACATATAAAGTTATTTTCAAACGTAGCCATGTCCTGCCTGTCTGCTTTGCTCTGATATTTGCTTCAAGAGCAGAGCATCACAGGGGCTGCTGCAAAGACTTTAAAGGTACAAAAGACCCCTCTGGTGCCAAGAGAGGCAAACAGTCCCTTAGAGGGAGAAAGGCACCACATTGTATCAACAGGGAATTTGACAGATAAAGTATTTTATTTGTAGAAACCAGCAAAAAAAAACCTAAACAACCCACCATTCACAATAACGAGAGAAATTAAGATAATTTCTTGTGTTCTCCCCCTTTTAAATAATCTTGCCAAACCAAAATACTTCTCTTTCATTCTGATGCTTAAAGGACAGCCATGAAGATATAACAGTTAAAATAGAACAATTTATTTCAAAAGGTTGTAGTAAAAGATATATAATTTTAGCAGCAATTACCTGTGGGCAGTGGAAGGAGAGCTGCTGAATGTGCCATCAGCAGAGAGATTGAAGAGAGGTTAAAGAGGAGAGCTGGAAGAAGGCATTCACCTTCCCAAATGGGCCATAAACTCAAATGACTGACTGCAGCCAACTAAAAAGCAAGAAGATTTCCATTGTGTATCAAAATAACAAGCAGGAGGCTTGCTGGAGCCCTGAGGGTGCTTTAGAGGAGCATCTAACATGAAGTGCTGTTTTATACAGGGAGCAATGCAGTTATCACACACCACAGTCAAAGTCATTAGCCCCATACTGGGAGCTGAAGACCAGCAGGAGCATTGGCCTCCTCGAGTAGTAAACTGAGATCTCTTAACACCTAAAACCTGACATTTTGCCCAGTTATTAGCTATTGACAGTTATTTTCCCCTTGCCCACCTTGACTCGCTCACTAGCAAACATGGGGTGTCTGGATACAGCAGACCACTGATTTGCAGATTTCCTGGTGCCCACCTGAGCCCATGAGCCCCCAGGGACCTGGCTTAGTCTCATCAGCCTCCTTCCCAGCCAGACAGCAAGCGAAACACTTGGAAAGAGCTTACGCTGAGTAACCACGAGCAGAGGCATCATTGCACCCTAACATTAGTATCGGGCCATTAGCCAATGCGTATCAGAGGGACAACCAGAAGGCAGGATGGGCAGCATTACAGAGGAAGGGGAAGGGACAGCCTGTCCCAACGATGGAAGTGGGGCTGGGTTGTAGTCAGGCACTCACAGGCACTTTAAGCAGAGGTTTTGTGCCTTCAAGTGCCACAGGGCTGAAGTTCATCAGGCGATGCCCCTGAGACCACCCCATGGTTCCTGTGCCTTGGGGACAGGGAATGGCTCCCTCCACACCTCCAATCTGCTTGGAGGCAGCCTGGTTGTGTAGTGTTAGTCCCGACACCAAATCACCATCAAGTACAAGAAATTGTGTCTTCTCAAATCATTGCACCAAGGGGAGAGAGGCACACACAGACCCAGCTGGGTGGGCTCCTTTGGCAGCGTAAGGCAGAAAACACGACCTCATGGGTGCCCACCATCCTGTTGGAGAGGGGCTGCTGTTCTTCCCAGCCTCTTCCACATGGGAAGACACGTCATGTTGACCAAAGCACAAGCTGGTGAGAGCAGCACTGGGGCCTCAGGTAATAGATTTATCCCACAAAAAAGAAATCCAAATAAAAAGACCAGCTGAGCACATTTGCAGCATTAATAAATCTTTTATGACTCAGGCAGGTGCCCTCACATTTGAGATGGTTCACATACCAGTTCTTCCCAAGCTTAGCCCAAGTGAAAAGCGCATTTTGGTTGTGCCAGGCTTCATTGGATGCTCAGCAGTTTGTGGAACTTGGGACTCTCCCCAGAACTCTCTCAAATCCAGGTTATTCCCATCACTGGATACCTGGGCACCAAGAAATCTGTGTGGGTGGGAAGGAAGGGTGGAGGCAGGATTTGGAGGCAGCAGTGTCCCAGAGGAACAAGCAACAGCACGGGCAGGTGCTGCTGGAGAAGCAGGAGCTGCAGCAGGGGAGGCTGAGCACACCAAGGCTTTTGCTCTTGGCCGTGGGCATACCCAAGGTGGGGGCTGTTCTTGTGGGGGAGATGGAGCCAGAGGAAAACCAGAGCCTATTCCCAGACAGTGACCAGGAGAGGGAGATGCACCTCCAACACTTGTGCAAGCCATAAAAAGGAGAGACTCTCAGAACTAGCTTGCCGCAGTGCCTGTTGCAAGCCTGGCAGTGCTTAAACTCAGTAAGGGATGCTCCAAGTCAGCTGTGTGCACTTTACGAGAGTCAAGAGCCAAACAGCAGCTCCCTGCTCACAGATTTACAATGCCACAGATTTACAGCAGCTTCCATCGTCTCACCCAGAAAGCCACTTCGGGATATATCTGGGCACTGTTCTCCATCAGCATCCTCATCTCCGCCATGGCCAAAGCTACCCAGCCAGGGGCACAGGAGCATCCCCCATCCCAGGGTGGGCTCAGCCCTGCTGAGGTCCTGCTTTAACCTGATAACTGCAGTGCTTCCTTAGTGCTGCTGTCATTGGGTTTTTGCCTCTGTTTCCACACCCTACCCCCACCCCCCATTTCCTTTTCCTCGCAGCCCCCATCACCTTTACAGCCACCATCAAGGGGACAGAAAAATTCTGCCAGTGTATAAGAGCTAGAAATTCTTTCAAAAGCAGGAAAGAGAAATCTTGTTATCGACACCATTAACCAAGAGGAGGGAAACAGACCCACTGCTTTATAGAAGATTTATGTACATAAATTATGCACAAAGACAGCGAAAGCCTCGCTCAGCCCTTGTTCAGCTCTGCACGGGAATAGCCCAAAGACCCTTCCCGCCCTGCTCCGTAGCTTCCAGCCCAGCTCTCCCAGAGCCCACAGGACTCAGCCCAGCCCCAGGCTTCCCCTCCACAGCATTTCCCAGCAGCCTGGAAGAGCTTTGCCACCTAAGGCAGTCAAAGAAATGGCAATTACTCCAGGCTGGTAAGTGGGACATGGCACTTGCTGCACGGAGCGGTGTAAGGGAGGACATGCGCTACAGAGCCCAGGGTGGCCCCACAGCAGAAGAAAAGCTACCTCAAGAGGATTTTTCTAGTTTATCAGAACTGAACAAGGATGTGGTGGTGAAACATTGGGGTTTCTGCAGCTTCTCAACACCCAGGCACCCCTTTGCTTGGGCAGAGCCATGCCCTGTTTTCCCAATCGAGAACCATCTGATGCCCAGCACCGTGAACCCCCAGGAGGGGGAAGAGGCTCTGCTGCTCTGGAGTGCTCAAGGGGGGGAGCAGCGGTCTGGTCTGGTCTGTCACCGCTACAGCAGCCAGTGATCAAACCCCAGAAAGAACCAAGTGACAACAAATACAAGAAACACATCACTGAAACCCAGTGTGGAGTTTACAGGAAAACAAAAAAGAGGTACCTGAAGTGCTAAGAAATCAGTTATTAAAGGTTTTCTTGTCTGAGAGAGTTAGATGCTTGAAGAATTTCTTTTGAAGATTTTTTTTTTTTAAACATTAGTCATTTTATTAGAAGTTTTCTTTATAGAAAGACTCCACATTTGTAGAAAATTCCACCCCAAAAAGCAGATCCACCTCACTTTCTGGTGCCTTAACTAACTGCACTTCCAGATCTCTTTTCCCTTTTCCTGTCTCACTCTCACCCCTACCCTCACACTTAGTACACCTACAGAAATCATACAATACACACATTTAGCTTTACCTGTACCATTTCCCTCAGACATGCTCTCCCACGTCTCCAAGCCATGCTTGCTCCATTTCTCCCCTCTTCTGCTGTGGAAGCTCCAGCCAGTTAAGGCAGACACAGTGGAAGAGCATCAGCCACCCAGCACACTGTGAGCCATTTATGGTGAACTCTGTGAGGGGCTTTTCCCTCTGCCCCTGAGCAGCTGAGCCCCATCCCTCTCTCCCTGAGCTGCCTCCCAGCCCCAGCCCCTCTGTATTAAGCAATCAGACATGCCAGACCTTACAAATCTGCGTCCCCCAGCTGTGCAAACTGGCAGATGTGGCTTAAGAACAATCTGACTGCAGGGCACAGGCCCCTACCTGCAGAGTGTTAGGAGACAGATGCTGTATTTAAACAAAATTGCTGAAGACTTGATATAGATGTAAAAGGGCACTGATTTCATTCCTTCTGCTTTTTAACATGATTTGAGCTGTTCATTTAAAAAACCAGGCAGCTTTAAACTAATCCGAGTTTTCTACCAAAAATGTATGGCTTCATGGTTTAAAAACACAAGCAAGGCTCCTGCTGGCCTTGTGTTTGGCAGCTCACCTTGCACACCTGGGGCTAAAACCTGATCCTTTCTGGGGCACGTCCTCCCTGCGTGGATCTCTGGACTCTGCAGTGGATGGGAGAGTCGGGGATGGTCACTGCGTTTTGTGGACAGAGAAATTCAGCCACAGCTTCGTGTTGGGCGATTTGGCTGGGACTGGGGTTGGACAGCACAGTCCCAGCCCTGAGGGTGGTGGGGTGCAGGGGCTCCCATGGGGGAGGGTCCCCCCGGAGCTGGGGCCGGTGCTGTCTGCTGGGCCCCGAGGGAGCTGCTTGGGAGCTACAGGATGCTCCACTGGCACAGGCAGGGCAAAAGCAAGCAAACTCTGAGACGTTGGGCATATTTATATTTTTTTTTTTTTTTTCTGAAGAAACAAGAGGGCTGAGTCAAGATTTATAGCTCTCTTTTAAAAGATTGGCTTTCTAAATGATTTCATTTGGGAGATGAAAGAAACACCTCTTAAGCAGGGGAAGGCTGGAGAGGTCAGCAGCTGGGGCGTCAGCCTTGATGGGATCCTGTCCATCAGGCGCAGAGCGGCCAGCGGCAGAGGCAGTTGTGAAAAGAAGTCAGATATCCCAAAGGCAAAGACCATTTCAACTGCCACATCATGCCCAGCACCGCTGGAAGATAGGAAATGCCTCCAGGGACAGCTCATGGCCCGCAATGAGAGTGCCAGGCTGGGGGGAACCTGCTGGGCTGGATCCTGGCACTGACAGGTTTAGTTAAATCTGGTGTTTCAAGCTGAAATGCATAAAACAAGTCGAAGAAAATGAACCATGGGAGTAAATGATAAGGTGAGAAATCTGCTCAGTAAAACCAACTGCCTTGGGGCCCTCCTGCACATGAAAGGACCTGAAATGGTGCCGTAGCGATAGAGAAACAGTGGAGTTCCAGGAGAAATCCCAGAGAAACTATGTTTAAACTTGGAATACTTGTAAAAGCAATAGGCAAACTGGTACAGAAAGCTTTGTGCCCTGGGCCTGCTGCCACTTGTGTGTGTCTCCGTCCCCTCCTGGGGTCCTGCTGCTCCCACGGGGGTTACTTGTGTGCCAATGTGTGCACAGCCTGCACCAGGACCAGGCTGCTGCAATCTCATCTAAAATTGCTCAGGTACTGCTCCAAGTCAGAGGAAAGCTCCTGCCTGCACTGCAGTAGAGTGGTCAGTGCCCATCGCTTCTGTGACAGGGAGGTTAAATGCACCTGTGGAAATTGCTGTCAATGGGTGTGTGCAGTTTTGGTGCAGTTCTGCTAGCGAAGACATCAATGTCTGTTCTTCCCACTGCTGTTCTCAGTATACCCAGGCTGATGGCAGGGCTGGGATCTCGCTGCCGGCACTGGCAGGGCTGCAGGAACCTGCTGGTCTGGTGGCTGTGGGAAGGGGCCACCAGGGCTGGGCTGTCCCAGGTCTCCTACCTGCTGAGCATGGGCTTTGCGCTTCTTTCCCATGTGCATCGTCAGTGATGCTACTGCAAAGTTTGGGGTTTTCCACAGGATGCCTGCTGTGAAGGCTTGGCACAGTGTTCATGGCCAGGGATAACATATAATTTGAGCAAGAGGTGTCCAGGGCTCTTGGAAATGTCAGCCTTGTACAGTTCCAGCGTGCTGGGGCTGCATTTCTCTGTCTGCAGAGCAGGCAGGGAGTTAAATGTCAATACTTGTGAGTCTCCTTTGGCAAGCATCCAGGGCTTCCACTGCATGGATACCCACCCCGCTTCCCTTTCCCCAGGGTACACACCTGCCCGTCCCGAGAGCCAGACACTGCAGCCAGTCCCCATGCTTGGGGAGGAGGTGGCTGGAGGGGACCGGAAGGTTTCCAGGATGCTGGAGGAGCCCAAACAGTAAATCTAGGTTTCTTGGCTCCATAAGCAGCAGTAGCATGTCTGAGTGCCTAGTGAAGGTCTGTCCTGCAAGGGCTGTGCCTCGGGCATTGCAGAGCAAACTCCTGCCATGGGACAATCAGTTTCAGGAAAACGTGTGGGCCCCGGACTGCGAGGGGTGGGAGCCACATCACGTTGGTACTCGGCTCCTCACCTCCCACGCAGCATCCCACTGATGCCCCACTGAAAACGCCCCCCAGTGTGCCCAGTCTGACCATCGCTGTGGGCCTGGCCTCGCTGTCGGAGGGTCATCAGGGTGGGAGCAACCCTTCACTGAGCACAGGGTGCCAGAGCCCGGCAGGTCTCACACCAGCGAACATCCCACCCGCAGCTGACGGCAGCACCGCGTCCCCCCGACTCAGGGGCTGTGCAGAACTCAGCCTTTTCCGAGGAGCCTCACGTGTGGGTCAGATACAGGGCCAGAGGTCTGAAAATCACATCCTCAGGCAGCTCATCCTCCTGCAGGCTGGAGAGTGGTGTGAACACAAGGAAAGGCATTTGATCCCTATTACGATGCTAATCTCCTACTGAGAGTGACGTGGTGTCGCTCCGACTCCCAGTAGGAGCTGAGTAGCATCCTGTTAATGAAATTATAACCATGGCTCACACAGTGCATTTCTGCTGAACGCATCTGAAATTTCTTTCCCTCAGAGGCTACATAACCAACGCCTGGGAGTTATCTTGCTGCTGTTATAAAAGCAACACAATTAGAGTGCTGAAGCTAATTTAAATCCCGTTGAATGCTATTGTAAAGCAGCAAGAGACAAGCTGGTATGTAATGTGTCACTGAGCCATCCTCAGAGTGGGCACATCAGTCTGGTACCCAAAAGTTTAAGAGCTAAATTCAGACACTTTAACATAAATTGCATATCTTGTGTGAACAGGTTCTGTTTGATGAGACTTTCAGGTACTTAAGGTGCAAGTCTCATTTAATTGTGTGACCACTCAAGGACTCAGCTGGCCACAGTCTGAAGTATCTTCTCGGATCCTCAGTCATCCTGAGCATCCCCTGGGTACCACGGCATCTCTGCTCCCAGGTTCCTCTAATCCCTCTGTGGGCTTTGTAGCAATTTGGGGTGTGCATCTGTGTGTTTTAAGAGCTGTGTTTTGTAGCTCTTAAAGAAGTGTCCCAGCCTCTGCGCTGCCAAAATGCAATGCCGCTCCCAGGCACAGCCAGGACGTCACCCTGGGAGAGACGAAGTGGCCCCTGCGCTACAGGACAGCCCTGTCGGCCCAGGTCATGACAAGCAAACCAGACACTGAACTAAGAGGTTTTGTCTTGACCTTTACTAGCTGCTGCAACACCTCAGAGCTCCAGCAACCACCACCCTGCAGAGCCTGAGCAAACCAATTGCTAATTCGGCGGGCAGAAGCGCCTTGGTCAGTACCCCAGCACGACAGCAGACTGCAGCACTCAACAGCTCTCCTGAGCCTGGAGTCACAGAGAGGGCTCCCAACATTTGCATTTTATAATTGTTCCTGCGATACGAAGGAGGGTTGAATCGTGCCTTTTTCTCCCCTCCTTTTCCCAGCGATCTGAAGGCAGATCGCTGCCATGCAGCCAGGCTGGGTGGGTGGTTTTCCGTGGTGCTGAGCAGAGGGCTCCTGATGACCCTGTGGACAGTCACAGAGCATTTTGTCCTGTCCCAAGCTAGCCCCATCGCTGGCTCTTGGCCATGCCTGACATGGACTTCATGCCCCACTCCATTTTCCCCCCTTGCCTGATACTATCGGGGTGTCCTCATGGGGCCGGCGGGCAGTGCTGCACAAGCTTCAGCCCTTTGTGGGAGCTTTGTCCTGGAGTCACCGCCCCTGGTCCAACCAGCTCATGATTTCCTACTGCGTAATTTAACATCCTATGCCATAAAATTATAACGTAAGTGTGGGGAGGGGAAGAGAAAGGAGAAATGGCTACAGCGAGCAGCAACAAAGGGATCCCAAAGTCTGGGAGGAGATCATCTGCCATCTGTCTTTATGTCACTAAAGGAACAAGCTCGATCTTTACCAGGGTAAAGCAGCTCATCTCCCTGCTCCATCGCAGGTGTCCCGCTGCCTTTGCAGCCCCAGACTTGGCCCAGCCACCTACACAGTGGGGCCAGATGCGGGACCCTCTGCGCTCCCCCCACCCCACGCTCCCTGCCTGAGGCCATTGCCTGCAGACCACAAGGGTAAGAAGGAAGGTTACCTGCCTTGCAGGAGACATAAACCTTACCCTGGGCATGTCTCTGCCCCATCAGGTGTTTCACAGGCTGTGAAAAAAATGGTTTGGTGTTGAAAAGAGCAATAAGTAGGCAGAGCTTTAAAACAAGCTTGGCTTTAGGGAGCCCCTGGCAAAGGCAGAGGCCATCATTAAAGCAAAGAGGCAAGGGGGTTTGCTTTCTCGGCTCCCACCCATGAAGCAGGGCTGATACATCTTCATCGAGGGAGGTCTGATGGATCTCCTCAGCATGAGCTGGATGAAGATCAGCAGCCTCCCAGATTTAACCCCACAGCTGGCTTCCTGGAATAACACTGCCGTACCTCTGGCTTGCGCTTTCTGGGCAGCTCCCATGGCTTCTCCTAGGAGACAAGGTAGCTGCTTCTGCTCTGTAAATGACTTCAAAGTCAGTGCTGGAGTCTTGATCTGACAGGGTTAATGGACTTGAAGTCAGGTGAAGGTAGATGACCAAAGAAGTGATGTGATCCAGGTGGCCTAATCCATGGTCAAAGGGAGCAACAGCAACCAGCCCAAGTTGGAGAAGTGTCTCTCAGACACCAAATGCTATAGTGTCCCTGCCTGGCCATGACCCACACCAGCATCACCTATTTTCTAGCTTCAAGGCGAGATGGGGCAGACCTCTAACTCTGCATCCCCCAACACAGGATGGCTGACTCCCTTGAACGAAGATTTCTCTCTTCCTGCTTGTATACTCATCCAGAAATTCATATTTCTTTCCAGATCTCCCTTTCTCCACTGAGACTGCTCACGCAGCCATATTACTCTTCTCCAGCACCCCTGCCAGCTAGGATTTCACTAACCCTTGGCCAGACTTCGTGCATCTCCTGAGGACCCTACAGCTGCTTCTTCTCTATAGGTCTCATTTCTATTGTAACAAGGCTGAATTTTTAATTCTGTGACTCACTGCAAAGTCTAATCTTCCTCCAAAACCCCATCCAAGGCAGAGCTCTAGTCTCACAGTCTGTGCCCTGCTAACTAGCCCATGACTCTCCCACCGAGGTGGGTGGGACTGTCCACATTGCACTTAGTGCAAGTGAGACCGTTTGCTCATCCATTATCTTATACTTATAATCCATGTAAAATATTTTATTATCATGACATTTTCATCTTGGTGCTGAAATAGGATATCACTATAATCAGAACTCAGTTTGGCTATATTATGGGGGAAGACTCCCCTAAACTGAGGTATCAGCCCAGGGTTCAGCGGCAAAGACTGGAAAATGGGTTCTCACGAGCTTTAGAGCCCAACCAGCCATTTCCCTCTCCATTGCTCTTCATCTTGGTCTCCAACATCACCCTACTCTTTGAGAGCTGCTGGGGTCAAACAAGTACCTGCTGTGACCAGAAACAGATAGTGAAGTATTTTTGGAGGGGAGTTAACACTCCCCAAATGAACTCATCCTTTCAGTTCATGTGCTAGCAGGACAGGCTGTCACAGCTTTATTTTTAAATGGCATTTCCCTTTATCACTGGAAAAATTTCTTCCCATTGACCTGAACAGCACTAGCAAAGTCAAGTGGAATATATACATTCTTTCCTACTCACTGAACATAGTCATTGTTAATCTGAGCATGTTAAAACCAAAAGGGACAAGACGTGGAAGGTGGTTAATGCTAACATGATGGGAGCAAAGGGGAAGGGGTGAAGACCAATCTTGTTGAAGGCAGAATTAGATGTTTAAAATTAGATGGCAGAATTAGATGTTTAAGTGAAGTGACTATCCGTCTTGGACTTGTGGTACCTACCTCCATCTCAGGAGACACAACCGCAGCACAAAGACTCTTGACTGAGAAGAGACAGGGAATCAATGGTCTTGTGGAGTTAACAGCAGCATGAGAAACACGGATACATGTTCACGTGTGTAAAACTGGGAGATCCAGAGTAAGAAACCAGCAAAAGCAAAAGGAGGTTGCAGAGCATTTGCAGAGCACAGCACTGTCAGGTCACCGGGAAAACATTTTGTAGCCACTTTGAAAACCATAAGCCAAGACAACAGATACTCAGAGACTTTTTTTTTTTCCTAACATAACATCCTTTTCTTTTAAGTTAGATCTTTGCATAAGTTCAAGGTCAGGGGAACACAATGCATTTTTAATAAGCAGTGACTTATTTTGGTCAGCTTAGTATCAATAAACAGCAACTAGCTATGCAAAAGATAATTTGCATAAACAGCATTTGAGGGTCAGTTCGTAGCAGGACCGTCTCATGTGAAGATGAAGGGAGGACCAGCCCTGCACTCAGAAGATCTCAGCCTGGTTCCAATGTCCACGGTGTTTGGCAAAACAAACCCACCTGAAGCCCACTCTCTGAAGTGGGCTGGAAATGATCCTACAATTTCCCATGCCCTGGAAACGACCCTATAAGCTTTAGCAGCTCTCCCTTTCCAAGGAGAGGGGAAAGAAAAGCCTAGAGCAAGAGTTTTAGCATGCAGCAAGCAGAGATGGGAACGTTTGACTAGGTGAGAGGACGAGCGTACTGTTCTTCCCATCCTGAGAGTTTTATAGGAGTAAAATGTACCTGTATAATCCACCAAGGCCTGGCAGCACTTAAATCACTCTGAAGGCATCTGTGGTAGCTACTGGAGGGCAGAGGGGGGAGTAGGAAGCTACAGAGCAGATGGGACTGATGCCTTCTGCAGGACCTAGAAAGCAGGCAAGTCTCCTCCCCAAAATCAGTTCCCCCCAGCCTCTTCCTCTCAGTCTTTATGTGAGAAATTCAAAAGCAGGAGCTAAGGTTATGCATTGGAATGATTTCTAACACAGCAAATTCCAATTTTAACAGTGAATTTCATCTGCAGGGAAAAAAAAAATGAAGGAAATGGCGAATCACACCAATCCATCAGGAACTGTCAAAATTGTCTTTGCTGGTACAAACATGTGTCTTTCTCATTCACACAGTGCTAGAGGTTTATGGCAGAGCAGAAAATCCCTTGCAGAGTTCTTTGGATGGTATTTAACTATACTACAAAATGTGGGTCTAATTAATCCCTGAAATTGGTGACATTACACTTGGGGTGAACCTGCCCATTAAGCCTGAGGAGGTGGGAAGGAAAAGAACAAAAATGTACATATGCTTGAATTTGATTTCAATGCAGCCGAAGACCTAGTAAACACAGTTGCTTATTAAAGATTAGTCTTTGTTTAAAAGTTAATTAGAACTGTAGTGAAAAACTTAGGGGCTGAAGATGGTAAAGGTGAATTTTAATGAAGGTTTAATCACTAGAACAACCATGAAGTACTTTGGTTTGCATGGCCTCTGCAACAGTGTGGAGCTGCAGTGGCATCTCTGCTCTGGGTACCAAACCCCGGACATCAGGAAGAAATGAACCTGAACACCCCAAGGAACATCCAAGTTCAGAAGTCCCCAGCAGACAAGGTTTTGTACAAAGCCATCAACAATGCAGAATGGAATCAGACTCTGTTTCACACACGGGATGATCATTATTCTGCTGCCAGCTTTTTTTAACTTGGAAAGCCAAAGTGGCCTCATTTCTGGAAGCAATGAGCCGAGCTTCATTTTGCCTATAATGGCAGTTCAGTGTGTTAGTACCTACACCTCCTCTTTAAAAAGGTGTGTTACCGGCCTACAGCAAATTCCCATTAAGGAAAAAAAAAATTATGAAAATGTCCTAACAAAATGGGGCAGAGCTATTTTAATGAAAATGGATGCAGTTTCATTAATAAGAAAAATATTTGCTTTTTCCTAAGCACATCACTATAGCAGCCACAATGACTTTGTGACCCCTGCAATAAGCAACACTTTCTAACTGGAAACAACAGAAGCAATGCCCAGCACATCTGAAAAAATAATTTATCTTCAAGTTATTGCTAATCACAGCAATGAAGGCCAGAGTCACAACAGATAAGACCCATTCCATCAAGCTATATCTTTAATTAATTGGATTAGTATGAACTTGGAGTTCAAATTAACATGAAAATGACAGGTCTGACACTATATTTTGAAAGACTTTTTAAAAAATGATCAAAAAAATAGTATCAATTATCTACACCCAAGTCAAAATAAGACAGTCCATCTTCTGTTCTCCACAATCCTGTTAAGCTTCCCTACAGAGACAGACCTGTCCTGCTCCCGCTGATGCCCCCACACGCAGCTGAGGCACTCGGGGCTCAGAACAACCCCATCAGCTCCTTTTTACCAACAAGTCTGTCTGCCCTCAGCTCAGCTCAGCTCACGGAGCCCCATCCTCCTCCTCACGAGCAGATGGGCTCATGTGCATACAGAGCTGCGGGGTCCTTCCTGGATGCTCCTACCCAAGCGTGCGCTGTGCCAGAGGTTCACCGTCACTTCCCAGGCCCACAGGTAACTCGTTGTTTGACGGTGAATAAGTCTGACTCGGACCAGCCATCGCCTAGCTCCTACTTCCAGAGATGGTTCCTTTCCCTTCAGGCACTGCTCTTCTGTACGGCTGCTAGGTGTTTTAATGCTTTTTCCAGCTGTTACCCCAAAATGGAGCACTCCCACGTTTCTTTCAGCGTCCATTTCGTCAAGGACTTCAACTTATCAATCACAAGTGATGCAGAGAGCAGCAGCCAGCCAGGCACCCACACCTCTGCCTGCAGGTGCTGCCCATCCCCGTGGCTCCAGGCACCCTGCAGGCAGAGCTGTGGCACCAGCCCAGCCGTGGAGACACCGCCAACGTCCCAACTGCCGCCGACTCACGTGCTCGGCCAGCTAAGCTGGCTCTGACACTCACTACCTCTAATCAGGTATCCCTCAAGATTTTAATAACGTGATTATATGATGGCAAGAAAAACCAATAATGCAAACCCTGATGTAAGCTGGTTTTGTCACAATCTTGAGACTCCTGCTTGGAGCAGATGCCTTATTAGCCATTTAATTCTCAGCTTCACGGCAAGGCACTACAATGAGAGGAAATAAAAAATCAACAAGGCAGCTGCAAACTGTCTTCATGTTCTCTCTCAAATTTAATAGAGATTCATGAGGCTTTACACTAATGTGCTGAGAGAAAAGGATTACAGGGCTCTTGCACCTCGCTTGGGTATAAGGGTGGTGAATATCAGTAATCAGCATGCAGATGATGAAGGCCTGGCAGAAGTTTTATATCAAAACCCGACCGTGCTAATGTCAAACAAGGCACTTCAGCCAATGCGGTGTGTCCAGTTCAGGCCAAGCTGTCTCAGAAACACGAGCCCACGAAGTAAGGGAGCAGATCCATAACACAGGACACACCAATGCTGTGTGCGATCACAGAAGCTGGACCATTTCGTTTCCAGAGAGCACATGCAGCACGAGCTGCAACAGAGCTGCCCAACCTAGTAGATGGCAGAGAGGAGGTAAGTTCAGCGTTGCTATTTCTCCTTCCTCACCAGGCCAAAGAGCAGAGGAAGGCAGCGAATTTTTAAAAACTGAAGATTGTACTACAAGGTTTTGTTTAACCAAATGATAATTAGTGGGAGAGTGTGACAGTGCCCGGCAGCCCCCCAGGCAGCTCTGCTCCGCTCAGATCTGCAGCCCCGAGGTGGGCAAGGGTGGGTGGTACCTGCTCTCCCCAAGACCGTGCAGGAGCCAGGTCGGTTCGCTCCCTGCCACGAGGCTTTCAGCCATCGAGCAGTCGTGTCCCCATGCTCTCTGAAGCCACCCGTGCCCGCAGGCTGTGCCGGTCCCACCAGGTCCCACAGCGGTGCCAACGCCTGGCTCCCTCTCCCCACGTACATCGGCGCAGGGCTGAGGGCAGCGTCTCCAGGGTAGAACCAGAGCCACATTTCTTCCGCTTCACTGGCACCTGGCTGACAGCTCCGGTTGTGCTCAGTCAAAAACCACTGACACCATTGACTTCGCTATGCCAGCACTACGTACGTACTTGTACAGTCACCGCTCAGTTCCTTTAACTCCTCATCTCTTGGGTATTTCACGCAAGACAAAAAGCAGCTGAGCATTAATCCTGTGGCCGCTGGACTGCGGTACTCAGCCCTCTCCGCCTCCCCCTGCCACCCCATGTGTCCTCCTGCTCTTTTCCCTCTCGCTCCAAATGCATTTTTCCACGGGGGTGCCAGGCTCCCACCCGGGACCTGCCCCCAGCACCACTGCTGCGGGGACAGGCAAGGAGCGCCTCGGGCTGTTAGCAGGGTCTGGTTGCTGAACTGCAGATCCAAGCCAGTGAGCTGTCAGCCCAGACACTGAAGTTCACAGCAGCAGATGGGAGAGTCCCTTTTGCTAGAAAACACACCCTATATTCTTTCCAGCACATAAGGAAAATGGATAACCTTTTTATTTTAAAATGCTGTGCACTCACATGAAAATGAACATGCCCTAAGAAAGACTTTCCACCTTGCATCTTTCACCGTACCCTCAGTAAGTCGTAAAACTTGCTGCTATATATTTTCTTTACCAGGCAGAGAACCTTGGCTGCCATTCAGGAATGTGACTGGGATATAACGGTACCATCCAGCCCCAAGCCAACCTGCACATGATTGTATTTATCAGTACAAAAACAGCCCTGAAGGGGCTTGACTAAGATCGGACCATACAGTAGCGTGTACAAGACACAGCTACTAAGAGAAAATCCTGACCCTAAAAACCTTAATCAGGCAGCAGGAAGGAGACAGGAGTTATTTTTACGCTGGTTTATCAGTGTGGAAGCTGTTTGCCAAAGGATGACATAAATTGCACAAACCTTGGGCTGAGCCAAGAAAGGGGCTGAGGAATAACGCCGATTTACTGCCCTATCTGCAGTCCTCGAGCCGCAGCGTGAGCAGCGGGGGGCCACCAGCCCCGCTGCAGGTGGGGACACTTGTTAAACGTGGGGACGTTTGTTATACGAGTGCACATCCAGAGATGTTACAAATAAAGCAGGGCATTACACAGTAGTTAATCCAGCGCTGTTTCGCTGATCATGTTGAAGATACCGACCTGTTTATGCTCTGTGTATCTCTTACTGAAAATAATGGAGCAGATTTCACCTTAGTAGCTTACTTCAATTGAGACAGCCTCCATGCCCCTAAATGAATGATAATAGCTGCCATGCCATTGTAATTCCCGCGCAGTAAAGCATGTTGAAACCTGCTACCTCCTGTTTGTTCTCGGCATGGATCATTGCTTCTTCCACCACTGAGAGCCAGACCAAAAGAAAAAAAGGTGGTCTCCCAGCAGAGATGTTTAATAAATTTACTGCACATCTGTGAACAGATGAGATACAAACAGGCACGGGAGGCTCTGAAAAGCACCAGGGCTTCCCAGTGCTGGTGCAGGTCAGATCCCTGGCACCTGGAAATGGCCACCCTAATTAGCAAAAGGGAAGCACAAAACATTGGGCGCTCTCAGTCCCAGCCAGCAGCCAGGGCTGTGGGCACAACAAAAGCTTGTCTTCGCTTATTGCTCCAATTTGCTTTATTAGAGAAAGGAGAGCTGCTTCGCCCTTTTTGTACCGCTGAGGTACTGTCAGCCTTAAGCCAACGAGGTATAATGCAAGAATTATTTTGAGCAATTCAAGGTTGGGTTTTGTTCCTTTTGTTTTGGTTTTTTTTTTTAAAAAAAAACTTTCCAGAAGCAATCCATTTTTATTCTGCACATAGACACATTCAATATCGCAGGCACTGTGTGCACTTAGGCAAAGCAAAGGCAAGAATTCATGTAAAGCAAAAAAAAAAAATCATAGATCTGGGGTTTTGTCCAGTCTTCCAATTAACTTTTATGAATTCCTTGTTACAAATTGCCAGCAAAATCCTGAGGCGGTTTTTACAGGCAAGATGGAAACTGGTTTATTTTTTTGCATCTTGCGGGAAATTTCCTTTTCTTTCTCTGAAGCAAAAGAAAACACGTCAATAAATAATGAATCTCCAAAAACTTTCTTTGACTCAAAGGCAACCTGAAATCATACAGCCTAATTCACTTCAAGCACTCCCGGTTCGGCTGGGTGAATGCATCATTCCCAGAGGCAAACACTGCATTTCTAAAGGACAGGCCATTAAGCACCACCAAAGCCCCCCTCTCTGCCTGCGACATACTGGGCTAGATTGCACATCGACTCAGTGTCCTCATCCCCTCTCTGAGTCAAGTCCCTTAACGCAGCTCTGATTGCTGGCACAAACAGCTCAGTCCTCTGCAAGCATCACCGTTCCTTCCTACGCATCCGAAATATGATAATACAAAAAGAAATCCTGGCTGTTCTGGCTGAAAAATATCTGCAGAAAATGAGCTGAGTTCTTTGCTCCCTCCCTGCCCTCACTCAGTGTCTGTCTCTGGGGCTTGACGCATGTGTCGTGATGAATGTCAGCGGGGAGCAACAACTCCGTGCCCAGCGGGAACCGCGGCCACGCCGCTACCTGGCTTCCACCCTCCCAGCGTTTCGGCGCTCAACGAAAATGTGTTGGCAATTTCAGCAAATTCCTTGAGTTCTGGAGGGGGTTTTATTACTAAGAGTCAGATTTCCTTCACAAGAAAAGCAAGTGTCATAAAAAGGCACTTGAGCTGCCCTGGTTGCCTCCAGCAGCCAGGAACGTATCAGGTACCTCAGGTCACAACAAGCCTCCGGAGGGGCATTGATTTTGTCTTTCTGCCTGCGCAGCCTCCGAGAAGCTGGGAGTCTTTTGGAGAAGGCTTAAACCAGTGCAAATTGGCACGGAGAAAGCAGTGGGATTTCTGGGGGAAAAACAAAAAAATTAGTTCTCGGCTCTTAGATTCAGACAGAACTGTGTTCCAGGGCACTTTGTGGAAAGTTCTGTTAAAAAGTGGGCATGCAGGAGGGTATGTTGTTACCTCTTGAGACTATGTCTGCAGTGTGTATTTCTCACCAAGCCTGAGCCCGTGGCTTTGGCCAAGATCAGTGCACATCGCTGCAGGGAAACGGCAGCACCAGCAGCCGCTCTCCCTGTGATGGACTGCTCGGGGATGCTCAGGGATGCTCCAGGGTGAGCCCTGGCAGAGCCAGGCTGGGGAAGGTCATCTGGGCCCCTCTGCTCCAGCTCCTGGGGTGCTTTGCAGTTAAACAACATGCAGAGCAGCTACGGGAAGATCCAAGTTTGGGTTCAGATCTCAGCACACAGTGTGGACACACCGAAGATGCTTCTGCTGCAAGCACAGCAAGGGCTACCCGAGACATTTTTGACAAAAATAAACCACTCTGCCTTGGCAGACTGTTCATGGGGGGTTGCTGCGGGAAGGGATGGCAGTAAGGGAGGAGGTGGAGGTTTAGGGCCCCCAGCTTGGCTCAGGGAAGGTTTATGGCCTGTCAGATGAGCACCTTTTCCACTGAGACATTGTCAGCCTTTCTCTGATCAAACGCATATTCATTACACTGAGCAGTTCAAGCCCTAGGGCTTCGCCACCGGACCTGACTGCGGCAGGCAGAGCCCAGCGCTCTGTCCCAGGATGGAGCCCGGCACGGTCCCGGAGCAGCCAGGGCAGCACAGTGTAGGGCTGCCTCTACGACAGGACGGTACAGAGGCTGCAGGAAGGGGTTTGGTTTTGCTCTAGAGGAAAACAGAACCACATTTGGAAAACTGCACTTTCTCCACAAAACAACTTTTCAGCCACCCTGTTTCCTGCTCTCCCTCCCCGAGAGAAGGCAAACCTGCTCTTGCAGCCAGCCATGTCAGTTCTCCTGCTCAAAAGCTGGTGGCCTTGGACCACTCCTCCAAACATCTCCATTCAAGCACAGTTTCCCACTTTTCCATCAACAGCTACTTCACAGCCTTTGCTCTTCCTGCATCCCTCGGGTTTTATCTCCCATCTGCTAACACCTCTTTTATTATCCCATGCACCTCTCAAGTCAATGACTGCTATCCACATTTCCTTCTACCCTACATCTGCCAAAGCTTGCAGTTTGGACATATTTTCAGATGCCTGTTTGAAGGCTGCCTTAAAACCTCAATCACAACTGTTTCTCCCAGTCTGAGATAATTGGGTGTTAGAGACTGCTTCTCTTATTTATTTTTAGCAGAAGGTAAGATACTTCTGCAGGTGTTTCAGCACCCAGGGGGAGGGGAGGAGAAAGAAATCAATTATATGATCAAAAACTTTCCATATTCCATCCCCAGCTCCCTTTCCTCCTTGCAGATACTGCCAGTGTGTTGAGGTAAGAGGCTATGCCCCTGCAGCATGAAGGTCATGTTTTACCTGTCTCAGAGGTCCTTGTCTTCAACAAACAGCCAGATCCCCACCATTTCCAGAGGGTATGAGCAAAGGCAGAACAGAAAAAAAGCCAATCTAACTCCAATTTTAAGTGAATGTAACAATTATTCAGCAACTTTGTGTAAATTAGAGTTTCCTTGGGTACATTTAGCTAATTATTTGGGATTTTAAAATGGAAACATGACACATTGTTCAACAACCAGCAACAAAAAGAATGCACTCTGCAACCTGCCCGGTTGCTAATGCCTGTTGATCCAAAGGATTTAAACGATGAAGAATTGGTCAATGTACAGTTGTCCATGCAAAAAAAAAAAACCAAAAAAAAACCCCACCAAAAAACCAAAACCAAGATAAAAGAAAAAAAGGGGCTGGAGGGGGCTTAGCTGCTGGCCAGGGTCAACCCACCATGGTCCTTTGAACCGAGACCATGGGACAGGAGTCCCTACTTGCCTATGTTCCCGTTTGCAAAAAGGGACTGGGCAAAGAGTTTGCTTTGCCCAAGGTTAGGAAACTTACTGAGGGGGAACGTCAGAACTGAATTCAGATTTCCTGAATCCTCCCAGGTTCTGTAGCAACAAGACCATCACCAACAGCACATGGATTTAACCGGCTGATGAAGAGTAGCTGAAAAGCTAATGAAGACAACAGAATGGCACCCACTGGCTGCAAATTGAACTCAGTAGGGCTGGCTTCTGAAATAATATGCATACATTTTTTAACTACATTGACAGTAAGAGTTGCATGAATGCCAGTAAACCTGTCATTAGCAGTGTAAATTAGTATGATTTTTAATAATAGCCATCAGAAAAAGGTAAACTACATTTAGCAGAGGAAAAAATATAATAATTTAAAGGAAATTCTTTGTTTTTCTATGCTGCATACAAAATAATGTGGCTATGTGAAAAGGACACAGGGAAAATAAACGCAATAAAAATTCCTTTGCATAGAAGGCTCCTTCTGCAGCAGTGGAGGGCACAACGTGGAAGACGGATCAGAGTTATATGAGGCAGTGGGGATAAGGTGCCCTGTTCGCTTTCTGTGTAAGGCAAGGATCAGAGAGATGTCTGCAGTGATTGGAGGCAAGGATTTCACTTTACTTTGACCACACTTAAAACTGCTTCCCCAGGGAGCGCACAGTGTGTGGGCAAGTAAGGATGGGGCAGAGGAGGGTGGGAGGACAACACAAGGCCGGCAAGCACGGCTGTGCACCGACAGCTCCACCTTTGCGGTCTCCATCACACACCCAGACATGCTGCCCTGTGGGAAGCCCTGGTTTGCCAAAGATTTTGGGATTAGGCTCCCGTCCTGGCAAGTTACTCTCAGTTCATCAGCATATGTGAATTCACCAGCAGCTATAGAAATACTTGTACAGGGTAGTCAAAGGAGTCGGTGGATTTCTCTATTAAGTCACCTGTCTCTTTATTTCTCCGGGAAAAATTGTGTGCATTGCTTCAATTCTACTGAGACACATTTAAAGAAAATACGAGGGTCAACAAATCGGCTGTTAATATTATAGACATGTAGAGATGAAGGCGGCAGCAGTTTGTCACTCACGGGAAAGCTGACAGGAATATAGCAGTACAATGGGGTCCTGTACACAGTCAGACTGTAATGCTGCTCTGAACACTGGCACCTAGTGATAGCTTTTTGTCGAGGAGGAGAGGGAAAAACAAAGCTTTGCTTTGGACCTGATAAATGGATCTCCCCAGAGTACTCCAGGAAGATCTGCAAGGGAAAAAAAAAAAGCACAGAATCCTGTACTTGCATGAATTATGTATCAGGAGTTTTTGTAGGACTGGGGCTTTGTCATGAAACAATAATTTTCAGAAGAATAAGAAGAGGTAAGCAGTATGCTTTTGAAGGTTGTAACAATGTGTTACAGAGATGGCCAAAAATGCCTGTATTTTCCTGTTTATGTCTATCCACACTTGCATCTATGCAAGTTTATACAGGCTCCTCCTTGGCATGTGCTTTTCTCTCCTTGGACTTCTCAGTTTTCCCTATTCTTGCTCATTCTCACTGCCCCTGTAACTTCTGCTCAGCCCGGCTCCTCTGTCCGTGTTCCCTGGGCTCCCCAACTGTCCTGTTACAAATTCTTCCCTCCTCTCAATCTCCTTCCCTGTCTGCTCTGATCACCTAGGC
>NW_009597314.1:32076-68152 GCF_000690535.1 Cariama cristata
CTCTGATGCCCTGGGCCATCTTGACAAGTGTAGGATTTTCCCTTCAGGAGGGTGACAGGACTTGGTCCCTTCCAAGTACTATTTGATCAACAAAAACCAAACCCAGCAGCCAAGAACAAAGCTGGGTCACCCAAATTTGTTGCTCAACAAGAGTCTCAAGTGTAGCACCATCTCCTTGTATCACCGCTTAGGGCCAGTACCTCCCAATACTGGCTTTCTGGATGCTAACAGGCTTCTCATGACTCAAGAGCCTGCCAAAACAGACCATCATTGCTCGTGCTGACTTGGAGGACAAGCAGAGATTTTGTGCTGATGTTAGTAATAACAGCTAAACACGGCACCAGATTCCAATGACCTCCACCACCAGCATTAACCAGTTTCCTATCAAGGAGATGGAGATCCCATCACACCATCCACATGCTGCTGTTTCCACTCTGCCTCTCCAGAGAAAGCCCTGGAAAAAGCTGTTGTGTTGCATGGTAATACTCAATGAGTAGCTCAGAGTAAAAAGAAAACCATATGTTCAAAACCCAGCACGCTGATTATCAAATTCATTGCTGGTTTAAGAGAATACAGATTGAACAGAATTAATGAATTGTGCCAGCTGCAAAACTTCTGGCAGATGGAGCAGGAAAAAACCAGCCCTGGATGCTGGGAATGATCTTCACCTCTTTTGAGGGAGATATTTCTACAATGAATACATTTAAGCGATGAAAAACACTCTTGTGCAAAGATCATCTTGCTTTTTCTTCGATCTTTCTTTGAAATAATTATTTCAAACACAACAGCTCTTCAGAAGATCAATAGCTAGGATTATAAAAATATCCCCGTGCAGACTGATTGCTGCTGAAGAAAGAATTATTACTAAGGTTCAGCTTCACTTTTTTTGTATTAAATAGAGACTACTTACAGCCCAGAAATCTCCATGTTTCAAGATCTGAGATGTCATTTTTAGCTACGCATTCATCTTTTTGGTTCATACCAACCACCATCATCTGTTAAGCCAAGTTATCTTCCCTACCTACCTCCAAGATGTCCTGAATGAACCCATCAGTCAAGGAAGTCTTCAGCGCTCTTGCTGCTGGGAAGAAGAAAAAGCACACACATCAGAAGGAACCAGGCAAGAAAGTTTTCTTCATACATCATCACCGAGCTTGTTTTCTTAAACAAAAGTACAAACGGTTGCCTTTTCTACATGAAGGTATTTCAGATGCAAAACCAAAGAAAATTGCTATGCTAGATTATGTGCATTTACTGTTAAGATTCTAATCATCAAGAATTTAATCTATTTAAATGTAACTCCAAAGCCAATTTTAATGCTATGATGCAGCTGAAAATCAAGTAAGCTCTAAGCTCTACGAATGGGGAAAAATGCAGTTTAAAAAGTTAAAGTCTTATACAGCATCTCTGGCACTAGGAAATCTCAGTCCATCTCTACACTACTGGAAGTCCATTTCTTACCAAATGCCTGCATGCACAGAATATCGTGCTCACAGAACAGAGGTGCAGACATCTTGGTATAGGATTACTACTCGCATTACAGTGCGGTCTCCAGAAGATTTTAGCCTCATTGCACAGTACAACAAATATACGGGGCCCAGAGCTGAGAGCAGCAGTCTTCAACATTACCACCACAGCATCATACTTTGTTCTCTCTCTTGGGCTCAGTTTAAGCTTTTCTTTCTTGTCACCTCTGAGCTATGCTCAAAGGTCTCAGAAACAACACACTGCCCTTAAGCCCAGGGTTATGCACCACTAAACAAAGCAAAGAAGTAAAATTACCTCAATTTTTCTCACATAGAACTGAACTGATCTGTAAGAGATCACATAAGGAGACGGTTGGAGAGCTGACCTAGGAACACACTCCCACCAAGTGCCGGCCCTGCGCTCTGACCACACCATAGCTCTGCCTTACTTCTGGAGTCAAAATTTTTAGCTTCATTCTTCCCTCGTTCAGATGCCCTGTTTGGCATGTTAATATGCTGTTATAGGGGATAACGCTTCAGCCTCATGGTCTGGAAACAGGCAATCTGAGAGGATGGTGACAGGTGATAGGCATATTTCATGAATAGTTGTTAATTATCAAAGCCTTTTGATAACATTTATCCAAATAAATTAACAGGTAGAAAGCTCAGCGCAATTAGCAGAAGAGCCCAAGGCCTAATATTGTGCACTTGACCAGACTTTAATTAGTCAAATAGCAACATTTTTGTACAAATCCCAACAATTAAAGCCAGCAGCTAATAACATTCACAATGCTAGGCTAAATTGTGCACAGATAAAAATTGTAATGAATATAAATTAAAACTGAAGCTGTAACATAGACTTTTAAAGGCACCTCCTGCAGATCTCTTCGACCAGCAGTACGTGGGGACAGCAGAGCTGTATGCTGCTGGGGTTCAGGTACGTTTTGGTTGTGGAAGGATTGCTTTGTTACTTTTTTTTTTTGCTAATTTTATAGCAGCCAACACAGATGCAACAGAATACCTCCAAACACCCCTTCTTTGTGCCTTTACTTGCGATTTCTGCACCCTTGTTGCTGCCTATGGCCTCACAACACAAACCTTCCAGCCAGGAACAGCGCTCCAGCAAGGACACACTGACTTCACACACCTTTAATGGTCCTCCTTCATCAGTGGGGTTGCAGGACGTAGGTTGAAGGACATAAATAGCTGAACATCTCTCACTGCAAGTCAACAATGCAGCCGATAGCCCAACTGGGAGTAAGGGGAAGCCTTCGCAGGACTCTCCAGTCCTCGGGCAGCAGCAACTGCCTTGAGTCCGCAGGCGTCAGCACCACCTCCATCGCCTGCGTGTCCCTCCCTAATAAAGCTCCTGTCTTTTTGCTACGAACACGGGTTGATAAAGATAACAGGAGATTCTGAAATTTAGAGCTCCTCTTTCTCACCAATTTTTGTTACTAAAATGCTAAGCAATATAATATAAAATATTAAATAGAAAAGGCAAATTCCTCGGCTTTTTATGTCACAGCAGAGAGCTTTTCCTCTTCCTTTGGTGAGGGTGAGCATTTTCACAGAACAACTTTCAGTGCTTCTCCAAGGGAATGAGACGATTATTTGCTCTGATAGCACCAGCCCCTCTTCCCTGTTTCCCACTCAGTGCAGCATGCCATTAGCTTCAGATGTACAAATAACAAAGAACATTTTACAGCGAGGAATTAGCCTGTTATGATTTCTGTTGATAACGAGAATGGAAAGGGCAGACTGGCACCATGCTACAAATTAGCTGCTTTAATATATTCCTTTTCTCCCTTCTGAGTTTTCATGGGTACTTCTAGACACTGCAAAGGCTCATCCTCCAGACAGTCCAATTAAAAAAGAAGTTAGATTCGGTGATTCAGTGTTTCAATACAGCACTGTTTACAGCATTTTTCCTTGTTATTTCATGACATCAACAGTTGGCACAATAAAAACCATTCCATTTGATTTGTTGTTCATGGGGCTAACTTCCTTTCCATTTACAGGCTGCTGACTCTTTTGAAAGGAACATTTTTACATTGCAATGGCAGTGTTTCACTTTCTTCATAAAAGCAGGTTTCCAGATAGCTGTGGATTCAGTCACACATTAGAACCAGGCGTAAGTATTTTAAGATTTAACCCTTACCTCTCCTTCCCTCTTAAAAGAACTAAAGTCTCCCGAATCTTTTGGTTGTCAGCACTACTTTCTTAAAACGGTCCTGAAGTTATTTGTCCCATCAGTCATGTAAGAGCTCAGTGCCAGTGTGAACCAAGAGATGTGCTTGAGTAGCATAGCAAGCAGAAGGCAAGACCTCGTACAATGCATCTTGCTGGTGGGATGGGACAGCACCGCACCACGTCCTCTCCTCCCCAGCCCTGTGGCAGTGCAGCGAGTGGCTTCATCCCCAACCGGCACTTCTTAACCATTATTTTCATACCACTTTTGCCGTTAAATATGGAATACTTCCCTCTTTTCCTGCCATTGCCTGAAGCCATGCCTAGTAAACCCACACATGTAACTCAAATTACAGCTGCATACCAGCAAATAGCCACCTATCTACATAATGCAGCACAATTTGACACAATGAGTGATCATCTGGAATGCTTTTCAGAGAGTTCAGCTATGCACTGAATGCCCAAATACCACTCTCTAAGAAGGTGGAGAAAAGCAAAGGTGATTGACATACCATTTTTATTTATTGGCAGATCATTCACAGTCCTGGCCTCTATGGTATGAACAATAGGAGGATTTGGAAGGCTTTTTACAAGCAGTCCATTCTGCAAAGATCATGCTTTTTTGGGGAGGTTCTGCCAAACCTCCCCACTGCTAATTTCTGTTTAGGCAATATAAATGATATTGAAAGCTTTTTATAACAGAGTGAACAAGATTTCAGTTGAAATCAAACTATGTGATATGGACAGAAAAAGTAATTATATAAGAACAAGTAAGAGGAAGCTGTTTCTTAAGGTAAGAGTTCATTTATGGAAGACTGTTGAGGAGCTGCTTTTGTACCGCTGACAATACCTGAATGAAAGCAGTGACTCTTCAGTGACTTTAAAGAAACTACAGACAGATCCTACTTTGCTTGAGCTTTTATTAAGGTGTAAAGCTCATTACTAGCAAAGGGCTAAAAGCTGTAAAACTTTGGTCTTGAAAGTTCCAGTGTTCAGATGATGAGACACCTTGAAAAAATGAGTTTTGAATGGGCTGCCAAGTTCAGAGTTAGAACTGAGCTTGGAGGAACTTGGTATTAGAAACACAAAGATTCGGCATGCAGTACTACTTTAGGGTCACAGTTTCTTAATTCTTTCCTCAGAGAATGCTGTGACTTTCGGCATGAGACAGGGACTTTTGAGAGGCCCAGGATGAAGCTGGACCAGTCATTAATGAGTCACTAGCCAAGCAGAAAGCATGTACCACAAGGAGAAAAAGTGCTTATAAGCATCTGGGGACTAGGTGCTTTCATCCAGCAGAGATCCACTCACAAACAGAACAATACATTAGAGAGATTTTATGGAGATACTTGGCCACCGGCCTTTTAAGGGGCCAAGAAAGTATTCCCTGAGAGGATCAAATAAATTGATGGTTGCCCAAACCTATCATTATTTTCAGAGTTCTCAAGATGCTCCCCAGATCTCCAGCAAGGTGAAATAGGAAAGGGCAATTTTGAAGCATGAAAAATAGCAGCCAGGTGCATTACCTTCAGCCATAGCTACAGACCACTGGCAACATAGGTATAGCTTCCCAGGTGGGCTCTCACCCATGCACCCACCACTGGTTTTAGATGCACAGTGCACATAAATAAAGACTTGGTTTGACGTTTCAATTCATTGTGAATCACTTGTCATTGTTTATATGATGTTGCAACCAAGTTGTTAATTTCTTATGGCTCAGTTTTTCACAACCTGGTTCTTGAAATCTGTGAACATATCAAATCATAGTGCTGCTCCCCTTTCTCACTCCCAAATGAGAAATAACATCAGTAAGTCTGAGCCAAACACAATGCAATACAGAACTATGCATTCTATTGTTAGACACTGACCTTGTTTTACAATATTTTTTTTTTTTAAAAAAAAAAAAAAAGAAGAAAAAAGACCAGTAGTGGAATAATCTTGAACTGAAGCTGAAACTCGATATCATCCTACTCAGTTCAATTTTACTTATGGTCCAACTTCCCAAATGATACCAGCTGTGGGATCTAAGCTATATTTGCCTGAACAAGTCTCCACATGCGATATGTAACACCTATTTGAATCTATTCTTGCAATTTTTAACTCTGTAAACTATTTTAATTGATATTTAGAATATATTCTATTCTCTCTTCCCATGCAGACAGGCCAGTGATGGAAGGAGATTTCCCACAACATAACCGTTATTTCAGGATAAATAGTAGTATTTACTGTATCTGCATATTCTTGAAGCATAAGGACAGAGAATGTTCTTTATAGAACAGCTGATATCTTGTGTTTGCTTGTGGCTTGAGTAAGACCATCACATTCATGCTCTTCTGCATTGTCACAAGAAAATACTGAGAAGTTAGCAAGATACAAAACTGAACTTTCAGTGATGTTTCTGATGGCACAAACTTCAGCACACTGTATGCAGCGAGACAGTCTCTAAACTGAGCAGCTGGGGAATCGAAGTACTCCCCTGCCTCATCATGAGCAGCCAGTCCATAGAGCAGAGGTCTCTTACCTGTGCACATCCTCAATAGCTGTTTCTATTTCTGTCTCTCTGTGAGATGTCACCCATCCATAGGAAGAGTAAATTGCTTATTGCTTCAAATAGACACATAGACAATTAAACCAAGCCCCTACTTACAAAATGGCATTCAACCCATTTTCCTCTACAGAAAAGGTCCTACCCAACTTAGATATTACAGAAAGCATATTCTTAGTTTTCCTAAATCGTAACTTCTGCTCTGGGCTTGGAGGATTGTCAAAAAGAGGAAGTAAGTTCAACGATTTTGAAGGCCAGTAGCTCAATCATTTCTGTAAAGCAAGCAGTCTGATTGCATACTGCCTGTTATCCTCAGTTCCATGTAAAGCAGTCATTATCCTGGGAAGAAAACACAGAACTGCTTTTGCCTCTAAAGATTGAAGACTTCATTTGTTGGCAAAGTTGCACTGGCCTTAAAATCCAGCAAATTTTCACTGTCACAGTATGAGAACAACAGCTTTTGAACACTACTTATTGTATCCATGCTCAGAAAACCATCACAGTGTCATCAAAATCATTAGGTTGTCAGAACTGAGTGAATGTCTCTTTGCCAGTTAAGAAACACTGGACAAATGCCATCAGATTTGCCAGCATAGCTCACTCATTTTTACAGTATTCTCTTAAATTCAATATATAATATCACTCTTTGTCCACTTTGTCTCCTTATCTACAATGCTTTAAAATAGAAATAGCTTCAGGAAAGGATGAAAGATGTGTTTAATTTTTGCCAAGTGTGATACCATTAAAGTCATTAGCCAATATTGGTTCCAACGGGAGATTATGAACAGCGGGGATTTAACGTGCTCCTTCTGCAGGATTAATAGATACATGTCTCATAATGTTTTTGTGCACAATGACAGCTTGAGGCTGTCAATTTCTACCATTTCCTGATTAAAAAACATCAGACAAGCTTACATCTATTCAAGAAGCACAAACAGAAGATGCAACTAAAGACAAATTGTTACGTGATATACAAAAGTTTAAAGCGTAACAAGTTTTTGGCAATGGGATGTGTGGGTTCAGGGAGCATTTTAAATGGATCACGAAGTTGCCAATGTTCAGCTATGAGGTTTCCCAGATTACGTAGCGTATTATCATATTTTTAAATGTGTCTTTTATGAAGGGGAAGGAGTTCAATAAAAGCTACTTTAGTATACCAGCTTTTTTCAGTCTTTGAGACAATTTCTGTTGCCTATTGTGTAAGACAGAGGGCATTCACCTTTGGATTTACTATACCTCTCCAAAGCTATTGCAGAGACACAAGGGACAGCTTCACCTAGAATACGCAGAGTGGAGGCAAACCCAGTAGTTTCTACCCTGATTAAGACGGGCAGTCTTGAGATGTTAGCAAACACAAACCACAGAATAGCTGAGGTTGGCAGAGACCTCTGGAGATCGTTGCATCCCAGCCCTCGGCTCAAAACAAGATGAGCTGGAGCAGGGTGCCCAGGTCTGTGTGCAGCCAGGTTTTGACTGTCTCCAGGGATGGAGAGTCCACCACCTCTCTGGACAAGGACAACAGCCAGTGAGTTAGACTTGAGCAACGAGAGCCAGAGAGCAGTGAGGGCCAACTGCTCCCTGAAGGATGGGAGCTGGGAGCTCAGCACAACAACGCAGGCGGCAAGGCAAGGGCCTCACCAGCCTGGGCACAGCCCCGCGGTACCCAAGTGAGCAGGGCAGGCTCCGAAACAACAGCTGGCATCAGCCAAGAGATAAGATGGCCAGATAGGTGTGTGGTGACAGGCAGCTCCGAGGTCAAGCTGAGAAGCCAGCCTGTGAGTCAGGGTCCAGGCCAACAGGGTCCATAGCCAGGCACAGGCATGGTTGCGATGGACCTAGAGATGGTCATACCAACAGCCAGCTTAGCGGAGAGCGAAGGCACTGAGATAAAACAGAACCCCCAGTCAGGGGCTGCGGGTGAAGGTCCCACCGGAGGCTGGTGAGGACCATGATGGTCTATTACTGCATTCAGGGCCCTGACAGAGAGAACACAAATGAGCTGGAAATATCTTCCCACTGATAAATTGCAGCACAACTCACAGGGACAGTGTGAACCCAAACAGATAAGGGACCTCCACAAAAGAATAATGATCATCTATTCTCTGTTGGCAATGGCAATTCTGAGAAAACTATTAACTTACAAACGCAAAGGCTTTCACAATTCATGATTCAACTGAGTAAACTGGTGGCTTCTTATTATGCAAATACATGAAATGTTTTGTTCTGGGAATATAAAACAATAGATTGGGGCATCTAAAGAACCTTTATTCCTCTGTCCGTCATTATTATACCATTACACTTAAATCCTACATATTTTACCATAAGAATCCAAGGGAATAAGAGGATTCCTGCTAGAAATGCAACTACTCCAGAGTAGTTGCCTTTTCACTCTGTGTTGTGGACCTACTGGGAGAGGGTTTCTAGGTGAGGTCAAGGTCAAGGTCACATAGCTTTCTAACTTCTCTTGCAGCACAGACAGCTTACTGAAAATGGACTAATAATGCCATTGTAACACAAGCTTGACTCATCCCACCATTTTTTTTAAGGTAACATCTTAGGATTTTGATAAAATCTTTTAATCATTGTACTTGATTTATAATCTTCACTGTGCATAAGCTAGGGCACTCAAAAGACCTGTGGACATTCTACTTTTGATTGTCTCAATAGCTTAATAGCTGAAATATCTTCTCACATTTACTTGACTCAAGGTGGAAAAATCTTTTCATCAGTCCTTACAAAATGAACTTTTCCTTTCCATTTTTCCTCAGAAAATGAATTAGATTATTAGAGCTTCAGAAAGGAGGAACAGAGATTACAGATTACCTTTTTTTCCCTTCCTTGTGATGCCAAACCCTCTGACCTGTTTCTTGATCAGAGTTAAGGTTAGTTTTTGCAAGTTTTAGCATTTTTGAAGGAAAAAAGCTGTTATAACAAGCAAGAGCAATAATTTAACAGACAGTCCTACAATCACCAAGGCTATCATATCCTAATAAATAAAGATACAGATAAACATCTTGCATTTTAACAAGAACCCCCAAATTCTCCTACTTTGTAATAGAGGAAATAGGAAGATACAGCATATACAGGACTTCTCCCTGGAAGAATACAGCCTTAGAATTTATTTCACAAGAAACAGGAGAAGGAAAAGCTTGGATCTTCAAATTACACCAGTTTCACTAAAGTAACGTATCTTATCTGCCACTCTATGTTGTCTCGGGAAGTCAGCATCTGCCTTTCTCCAGTCTTGCATACTTTGATTCTTCTTACCCTACCAGGCAGCTGTATTCATAACACTGCCAAATACCATCAAGAAGCCATCATACTTTCTATTTAGAGATCAACAGTTTAATACTCAGTCCAAAGAGAAAAATGAGTTCATCAGGATGCATCTAGATGTGTAGTCATTTTGTCCTTATCAGAAAAAACAAGTCATAGCACATCTCCCAAGGAGAGTATGGCAGTGATCCAGAAATAGCAGATTATCACCATCGCTTTTAAAATGGTTTGGCAGAGTTTTTTATAATGTTTGTCATGCTAGATGTTCAGGATTAATTGTTGCCAAGAGATTATCATCTTCATTCAAATTGAAGATATTAAATTAATACCATGGAAGTTTCAAGTTCACTAGAAAGTAAAAGTGGATTTGTTATAAACAGTCAGGACTTGCTTTAAGATCATATCAAATCCAGTAGGGTATTTCCATACCTATATTCACCTCCTGTGTAATCCAGAGCAGGGAAAATTAAGGCAAAAATCAAAGACATGCTTTGCATCAAGAATTATCAAGAATCCTTCGATGGTTCGAACAGAACGACAAAAGCAATACCCCACCAGCTGGCCACCAGAAAGACTGAATCCTAATTAGCGTGCAGGCAGGTATTAGTTTCCAATCAACCGCTCCAATAAAGCCTTTCATTTTATATGTAATACTTAACAGAACTACACTTTTGATGCTGAAAGCATCTGTCTAAAAACAAAACATTTAGAATATGTTCACATTTAAATCACAACAGAAAAAAATTCAAACACTGAGCTTTCAACTTTCAAGAGCTGCATTTAGGAGAATTTCAAACAAATTTTTGTAAAGTTACAGCCAAGTTAGTTTATGAGATGAAAATAAGGATGTTAGATCACTGCAATGCTGTATTTCATGCTTCCAGACCATGAGGTAAAAGAAAAATTAGTAAAGAAGATGCTTTAGCATTTACTAACCTCTATCCACAGGTCTCTTACTTCTTTGCTTCATATAATTAGTTGCTGGGTAGGGATGGGAGAAGAGGAATAGATGATAAATACAACTTAATTAAATAGAACTTTAGTTAAACTGGATTGCCCAATAAAATTTCTTTATGAAATATAACAGACATTGCCTTAAATCTAAGAAAACATGAATTCTAAATGTCATCATTTGTTGCCCCATTCAAAAATGGAGACTGGTTTTGATTGTCTCTAATGCACGAAGTTCGCAAGTGAGAAAGTGTATGTTCCAAAATAATTGGTGTCAAACAAAATGTTATGATACAAAGAGTTGTAAGTGACAATAGACGTGAAATCATGATCAATGCCAAGAGGCTGCAGGTACATCTCAATGGCTGTCAGCTTCTTGACAGAACCAAATCGTTCAATGCCAAACCGTTACCTCAGTTCAATAGAAGCTGCCCTACAAGGTCTTTTTACTTGTAGAAAATAAAAAAGTATATACTGAGATGGCCAAATGATTTTAACTTTTTTATTATTAACAGGTTACCCAGCAGCTGACTTAAAAGCCAAGTAGGAAGCTGTTGAACACACCTAATTAATTCAAATTAGAGCATCTTTAATACAAGTTATTATGAATCCACATCTCGAACTATGAAGATTATATTCAGATGAGCAAAGCTGATGAATTCTGTACTGAGAAATATGCTCTGAAGCAAACTGGTAACAGGGATTGGAGGATCTATGTATACAAGCACCTAACAGTTACCTATTTCACTTCCATTCGACAAAGAAACGTGGAGAACTTAATGCTACACACTACCTTTGCTGTAGCAATGCCTTTGTCCTATTAGCTTTGTTTCATAAAGCTGTCCACCGAGAAAGTATAACACCAACACCTACAAATGCTTAAGTCTGCAAATGATTCAGTGGTTCAAAACTTAATGAAGTTGTAAGTACTTTTTTAATATCTCAGTTGAATCTGAATCTCCAGAGAAAAAACTGATACCTCTTGAGCAGCTCCTACTGTTGGTGGAAACTTTTTTTTGTTTAGAGAGAAGGCTACTCTGCATGAATACAGAAAGAATAAAGTTTTGTTGTATAAACTGACAATTTTTTTAAAGAAGTTATCTTCAAAACCATGATCTGGAACTGCTAAGACAACAAGGAAAGACTGGCTAGCACATTACAGGCAAAAAGGCCCTTCCAAAGCACTTTGGAAAGCTAGCGTCTATATTCCAAATCCTTCTGGTTTGTTACATGCACACAGAGGAAATAATTCAAAGTTCCAACAGCTAAAGAGTTGCTTAAATTACTGTGTTTGACCAAACCTAAAGCAAAGCAATCTCATATTATATTGTTTCCACAAAACTGAGATTTGAAAAATTAAAACTAGTGGCTAACAACTCGGAGCTACAGTCCTGATTTCAGCTGGGATAGTTAATTTCCTTCCTAGTAGCTGCTACAGTGCTGTGTTTTGGATTTAGTATGAGATTAATGTCGATCACATACTGATCGACAGTTTAGTTGTTGCTCAGCAGTGCTTACTCTAAGTCAAGGACTTTGCAGTTTCCCATGCCCTGCCAGTGAGGAGGTGCACAAGAAGCTGGGAGGGAGCACAGCCAGGACAGCTGACCCCAACCAGCCAAAGGGATATTCCATACCATACAGCGTCATGCCCAGTATAGAAACTGGGGGGAGTTGGCTGGGAGGGGCTCATCGCTGCTTGGGGATGGGCTGGGCATCGGTCAGTGGGTGGTGAGCAATTGTATTGTACATCACTTGTTTGTCTTGGGTTTTATTCATCTCTCTCTCTCTGTTATCTCCCTTTTCAGTACAGTTATTTTTATTATTATATTTTACTTCAATTATTAACTGTTCTAATCTCAACCCATGGGTTTTACTTTTTTCCAATTCTCCTCCCCATCCCACTGGGTTGGGGAGGAGTGAGCGAGCAGCTGTGTGCTACTTAGCTGCCGGCTGGGATTAAACCACAGCAGCTACTACAGTGCCTTCCCCACAACTACTCAAAGCCCCGTTTCTTCCAGCTGAAGCTCTCCCAGTATCTTATCTCCCTGTTGTAGTTGTAGCAATTTCATGTATTTCTCATCAGAAACAAGATTCTGGCAATACAGCCAGGTGATACAGGGCCTCTTTAGGCCCCTTGGTGCATGGCCACATCACAAGGAATTGGGTACGTACAGTTTTTGTGGGTGGGAGGTGGGGTGTGAGATGCAGCTCAATTCCCCTTTTCTGGAAATCCCAGACCTGCTGCCTGTGGCCCCAGATCCTGAGGCACGGTCCTGTAATTGGGTCCACAGAGAGGTCTCTTCCAGAGGTTGCACTGAAAATCCATACCTAGAAAATGGAAATTTGAAAATTTTCCAGTTTGAAGATTTTGAGACGCTTTCCTGATACTGGTTACACATTCTCCTGATATACCAGACACTAGAAATTGTGCTGATTGCATCACAAGCTCCATGCTGTATTTACAAGCAGTTACACAGCTAGTGCCTGTGAAGACAGATCAAGAAGGCAGCATCGATTTCTAAATGTGAACACATACAAAGAAATTATTCTGGTAAAGCAGTTCAAGCCCCTTTAATATGGTGAAAACATCCACTCTGATTGGAAAGAGGAAAAAGCAACATAATAAAAACGCTACCACTTTTTAAATTCTGGAGAATACAACTACCCATGAGAGAGTGCTAAATGCAAACAAACCTCAGTAAAAAATAAAGAGTGTATAAAAACGCAGTTTAATCTAAATTTTCATGGAGCTAAACGCTTCATCTCAAAAAAGGGAATAATAAGAAAAAAAAAAGACACACACACCCCCAAAACCAGACTTGCTCACAGGGAGGGAAAATATTTTAAGAAGTCATTAAAGCAACAAGTTTCCCAAAGAGAATAAATCTGCAAAGCAGCAACAAAACAAGCTGCCCAGTCTATTTTATCAAAGAGTTGGGCTTTTTTCATATTACATGACAAACAACTGGCATGCAAGCTGCCAATTATTTAACCATAGTGAGACTTTTAACTCCATTTAGGAGGGAAAAATATAGCTGCTGTAAATTTAACATTGCACAACAATCTACAACAGCTGCCTACAAAATTTACTTTATGTCCTTTTTTATCTCTGTCTCTACTAGTACTGTTTCATCAACACATACAGAGAAAATGTTCTCTCTCTCACACTGGTTGAAAGTTATTTTTGTCCTAGTCAAATAAGTTTGAAACAATTACATAAATGGTGGATGATTGTATATTACTATTTAGATGGCTCTGTTTCATCACAATTTATGTGCACAATGAAATTTTCTCTGCATCAGACACAGCATTTTATATTGTTTGTAGAAGTGTAAACTCCTCAATTTTTGGCCAGTAATAATTAGCAAAGAAACCTGCTTGATCATTGTTTCTAATGGTTTTAATGTTGTTCTCGCATTCCAGGTGAGCATCAGCAACTGGCATACCAACTACCATTTTGATCATGTTACTCAAAGTTTGAATTATATCAACACATTTTTTCTCCTCCCTTTGTTTTGAACAAAAAAGATTTTGCATTGGAGTTATTAATCTGTGTAGTTCAATGTAGTTAACTTACCAACTAGTCTGTTAATCTCTCTAATCCATCTCCAACCTCCACCCACTCTCTATAAAATTTGAGAAAATTAGGACATGAGTCACTATAACCATAATCTTTCTGATTATAAATCAGAGAGTTTTTCAGGGGTCATCAAAAGCCCTGATTCCACTCTGTACGGAATCAGACAACTGCCAGTAAGGGCACCTTTTGAATACACCAAGTATTACAAAAACTCATAGTTAAAGCAGGCCTGGGGCGGGAATCACACATGCCTTTTTGTACTCATTTTAAGAGTATTTCAATTAAAAAATTAGTCTTAATGTACAACAAAGAATGTACAATAAAAAAACGTGCTATCATACTGAGACTACAAGCTTTCTGAAAACTGTTAACTGGCATATGTCAGTAGAACATAAGTTAGTAAGCATCTTTCTCAACTGTATGAAAAATGTTAAATCAGAAGAATGCTGGACTTCTGTAAAGTATGCCTGCTGAATGACCACAAAAATATACTCTCTTTTCTGTATACAGAATAAGGCAGAATAAGGCACATTATGACAAAGGGGCTACTGACCATTAGGTACTGACTTCAAAGGGTCAACTCCTCAAATGGAGGCTGAGAGATCTTTCTAAATGATGGACAGAAAATCATGTCCCTTGTCCAAAAACTGTCCACTACTAACATCCAAGCAAACAAGCGTTCTTCTTACATTGTTCTTGCATGAAGGAAGACAAAAAGTATTTCTCAGCTTAAGGTGGTCAGGCAGGCTAGACAGTTGTTATTTTAAAAAGCAGAAAGTACTATAGAAAAAGAAAATTAATTTGTAACTAAAGTCAACCTTAAACAATTAAGGACTCCACAAAAACTCTAGCTAATGAAAGATGTTTCTTTCTTTATTATTGTGTAATACTTCTTTCACAGAAACATGGTATTTACAAATATACACATATAGACTGCTGATCATAAAACGTTACTGAAGAATTAGTCAAAAAAATCAATTTACAAAAACCAAAAACTTTCCAAAGATATTCTGGCTGAAAAAGTTTAATGAAATTTCAAGGAGACACTTCTGTACAGAAAGATAGGTTTTAGCTCCTCAAGTTCTGGTAATATTAGACGAGTTGTGAACCAAGTGAGCTAAGCTCAGCTGTACATTTGAGATGAGGCAGTTTTTTTATATTGTTCTTTTTCACACACTTTCTTGATGGTCAGTTCAACAGGTCTCAGGAGGCACTAGTTTGTATGTTTTTGGAAGCTGCAAGCATTGCTCTCACTTTGGCCATAAGATCCTGTAGAAAATAAAAGGAAAATGATCAGACATGTCTGGGCTTTGAACAGAGCTAAAGCATGTGATTACAAAAACCTGCATGAAAGGGTTAGCTTATGCTCGAGTCACATAGAATATTTAGATTCATGATCATCAGGTATTAACAGTCCCTAGGCTAAATGAGTGAAATAATTTGGAGGGAGTTCCTACAACAGCAACTGAAATCTGTTTTTACTACAATGCTACAAAGTGCTCCGCATAAATCTTTGGAGCAGTTACTATACAGCAAAACACAGAAATCATGTCAACTGAAATGGAAAGAAACTATGATCATATCTTCACAAAAACTGTAATGAACACACAACTACTAACCATTGAAGGTTTAAAAAAGAAAAAAAGGTAAAGAGAAAACAAGAGAGAAATGCTAAGAAGGGAGAGCTAACAACTGCTCTGTAACAGAAAGTTTTTTTGGTTTGCTTTGTAAACCTGAACCAAAAATTTACATATTGGTGGTATTTTCACATATGACAGAGTCACTGAAACACTAAGACTGTTGTGAAACCAAACAGCAACTCTAAGTCTTGTCTGAGTATCCAGTGGGAACAGCATTACAAAAGGAAATGAAATTTCATGTAAATGGCATCAAATAATTGAGTTGCAAAAAATGATCACAAAATAAAGGGTGTATCAGTAATGAATTAAAGTTACTTAAAACATTTCTTCACAAATGCAATATAAATGAATTAAAATCCTTAGCTCTTTTAAAGCATTTTTCATCTGAAGCTCTCAAAACACTTCATAGGGAACTCAGTATCATTATTCCACTTTACAGATGGAAGGATTTAAATGAGAAAAGATACTGAATTGGTCAGGGTCAGCCAGCACATTGGCAGCAAAATAATCTTACTAATAATTAGGTAACATACATTTCTTGGGCTCTTAAAGATAAAAAGCTGCTAAACTAATCCATGTTGAGAAATATCTTGCAGATTCACAAAAGTTTCATTCCTCTTTTTTACTTTGTGCAAATAGTAACTAAGAACTGTACTTTAACATAGTGATCTTTCCTCCTCTTACAGCTGCACTTCAAGCAAGCAGATTAGTATTAAACTAGCAAATGCTATGCCATAAGCAATATTTAACTCACAAAATGCATGAACCAATTACCTTTGTCTGAAGGGTATATGTTCTTAAAGGGTGGGATGTTTACTCTACTTTGAAGACCATGATGTAGTTCCTATCTCATTTCTCATACCAGGAATTTCCATGCATTTGTTTGGTAGCCAAAGAAGTGCTATGGCGTTAATATTCCATTTTCTTCCTCTGATGCCTATACTTGCTATTTTCTATTTTCCTGAATATTCTTGTTTTGGGTTTCCTCATTGAAAATGGATCAAATAAGGTACGTAAGGTACTAGTCTACTAGTATTAATTCCCAACTACCACTGTTTCCCTAGTGGAACTAAATCTTTGAACAATAGTAATTTATTGAAAGAATAATCTATCCATTGAAAAAAAAACCCAACAAAACACTCTGATTTTATACTGTAAGTTTTCCAAAGCATAATTAAGAGCTTTCCTCCTCTAAATTTGGCATATTCAATTGAAAGAAAGTTAAATATGCATGAAGACTAAGAGGATGAGTGAAATAAAAAATTTTAGAGTGATACCATGCAGTAGCTTTTAAAAAAGGAATGGAATTATTCTGACAAAGGTTGGGTATCTTAAAACTGCATTAGGGAAGCTGAATGCATATAGATTATTGCACAGCATATAGAGGCACATACCCGACATGCCACGATTCACAGTAAACTTGAATATATCAATGAAATCATACAACAACAGTTCTGACATGAACAGCAACAAGAGTAAGATGAGCTGAAGATACTGCTTAATGCAAAGCATACACTACTTCATTTGCAAGAGGACAGATTTTTCTTCTACTGCCAACACTACAAACTTAGCCTTTGTCAAGGTATTCCTCCTTCCTTCTTTCTTCCACAAAACTTAAGAGCACTACACGGTAAGATGGGCTCTCAGTAATACCTGCTATCGGTAACTGGGGTATTGTAGCATAATGTGGTTTTTCATATCTTAACAGTGGATATACTGCAGCATAATGAATTTAGCTTGGTCTTTAGAGGCTTGATTAAACTTGAAATGACAGTAGCTAGAGAAGCAACTAAATTGTTTCTCTCATAAGCAAACAGATCAAGAATGACAATGAACATGTCTCTACATCATATGCAAAGCTCACAATTGTACAAGGTAGTAAGAGAAGAAAACGATGTGATGGACATGCTTAATTAGGCAACATACTCTGAATTTGTTTATTTGTACCTGAGTGATTTTACTCTGCACTGAAGACACAATTGCCGAAGAGATTTGGCCATCTTTTTCCTGAGACACTCCCCTAAAAATGTAAAATTAGAATTAGAAATTTATTGTAAGTGTTTTAAAACTGCATTTCACTTACCATCACGATTTCAGGTTTTATTGTACAAGTCTCTCATATGTTAGTCAACAGTTCTGTCATTCAACTAGAAGCCATGGTAAGTCATGGTCAGAAGAGTCACTTGTAAAACTGATACAGAGAAATGTGAACAACAGCCTAGGAATTTTTAACAGGACTGTTCAATATTCTGTAGAAATAATTTAATTATGAATCTTGCACTCACATTACAATTCAAACCACTCTACTAAAATTCTACTTCAAAGAGTTAGCCCACTTAGTGAGGGTTTCCAATTTCTAACTTAGGATTAGGTTGCACAATTTTTTGCACCTGTTTTACTGTAAGAGTATGTTGAGACATTTACTCCAGTAGGCAACAGAGATCCAATGTCTTCATTAGACCAATGCATGTAATGCTGTCCTCCCAGCATCTTCTACTTCTAATATGCACACATTACATGCACACAGAGTTCCTCACCATGCAAGTTAGGTCAAAAGACACACTTGCAGTCAAGAGACATCAGCACTGCAGTATTACAGCAAAGGAGCATACTACCTGGAGCGTTCCTGGCTGGATTCTCTGCTCTCCACAGGAGAGACACTAGTTGAATGTACAGAATTTTTGTGTGTGGATGGTTTGCCTGGTGACATGGATGGTGAAGGAGACCTAGCTTTGGACTTGGTACGTGATCTAGACCGCCTCTTCTTCTTCTTTTCATGGGGACTTCTGTGAGAAGAAAATACTTTATTGAAGGCTATTTAAAGCAACATTACGCTAGCTCAGTTGAAGTTACTTTTCACACTTCTAAAAGCTTAAGTAGCCCTCTTCCACAGGATACTTCACACATATTCAGCAAGGATGAAGAGTCTTACCCCAATACTGCACTTCTATGATTGTACAAAATACTTTGTCAGAAGCTCTTTTTAACATGTTACGTTAGGCAACTACTAGTACCTGAGGTTCTCACTTGGACTACTGCTTCGTGGGTACACAGGAATTACTGGCCAGTATTTGATAGTTTGAAGGATGACAACGAAAAGTCTTTCATTGGAGATTCAGAGTAACTTTGCTAGAGGGAAGTTCCTTCCCAAACAACATCAGACACTTAGAATATATCGAGAAATGTAGTTTATATCTCTTACAATTTTCCTAGCTCATAAATGAACAAACCATGGAATTATAGCTATGCAAAAGTCTACGAGGCAAATCCATGGTTTGCTTGTTTGCTTTTTAAAAGAAATTACCCCTTTCCTTGTGATCCAATCTATAATGCAACAAACTACAGGCTCAAAATTATAAACAAGCTCTTGTATGCCACTCAAACAAACCTAGACCTAGCAACATCTTTTAAGTGCAAACAGTTTATGACTTGGAAACTAGATACACAAATGTTTGTCACTATGAGAGCTGGAAGAAAGGACTTACAGGTACCTGATGTGTTCATTATTTACAGAAGGGGAGAACAGAGGTAGCCTCCTCATATGCAATATTAAGCTCAAAGAGAATTCAATTAGTAACATCCTAGAGACGGAACTATCAAAATCTTTATATATGGTAATGAATTTATGTCTCTATGATTTACATACCAGTACTGCTATTACTGTAATTAGAATTACTAGAGTAATGCCTTAGAGTTAGGCAATCTCTCACTGTAGGTATCTCTCTCTAGCATGTACTGTTAGAAGTCTATTCACAAGAATGTTGTTGAAGCTTCTAGAACATCTTAAAACATTGTTAAACTTTGAGCCATTTTTTACGTATCATGTTATTGGTTCCTTTATTTTGATTTTCTTAGGAATTTGCTACTTTAAAAGCAACTACCCTATGACATATTAAATTCTTATACAAATACTGTACATCTCTGATGCTTAGAATTTATCATACAAATATCCGGTTCTTATACAGAAGTTAACATTCAGGACTTAAAACTGCAAAACCTCCTTACACTTTTCTTGCATAAATAATCATTAAGTGGCAGAAGAAAAACCCCACAGCTCTACTGGCCTCTAACATTTCTATGACTATACAAAAAACGTCAGCTACAAAGTTGGTTATTCCTTGACTAGCTAATTGTGTACTGTAATTGCTCGGTTTCTTAAAACATCATAATGTAATCAAGCTGTGAACCTATTTCACACTTAACTCAGTAAACATTCATCAGGCAAGAAGAGTATTTTACAGTAAGCTTTTTCAGTGTTTTTCATCTCAGAGTATGATGAACAAACATCGTAACAGCTGAATGAATGTGTCTATCAATTTTCTATTTTTAGAACAGTTGATTTGCTAAAACTAGGCTTATTTTTTAATATTTTTCTAGGTACAAAAGCTAGTATAAAAGAACTATGCATATTCTCTGTGGAAAGTAATTCACTGCAGTCAGATTAAAACACCAATTTACATTAGCATTTTTAAAGTGACTATGATGGCAACTGAATTACAGCACAAGCAGAAGAAAAGACAACTGTTATATTTATTCTAAAGAAGACACCATTCTACAAGCAGTCAGCCAATAATTCCCAAACAAGACAAAGTAAAGCATAGCCTCCTAGTTCTCACATATTTTCTTTTGGAAACATACCTAAAAATTTACAAGCAATGCTAGCTATTCAGCATCATGACTCATATCAGATTAATGTCCTGAGCAAGTTTAAAACATTGCAGTATTTATTAATTCTAATTTTCAGTCCTTTGACAGTACTGGATTCTAAAGCTTGCCTACTTCTTAGTGTAACTATGCTAATAAAAACCACTCAGCAGACTGCTGCCATGTAAGACTGAAACCTGTGCTCTCACCTATCAGGCAAAATATACATTACTCACTCGTAGAAAGCCCAAGTAAACTGATTAGCTATTAACAGACCTTGAACTCAAACCCTGCTTCCGTTACACTATTGCAAAGAATCTACTCCATAACTGAAGACAAAACATCGTCCACCACAGCATCTACATTTTTACTTGAAAATGTAACATGTCAACCCTAACAGGGCTGAAACAGTAGGCTTTCTGCAGTCAAAGCTGCAAAATATCCTCATCTATGTTTAACTACAATATTCTTTCTTCAGTCTACATTTTTTGCACTTGCTGCCATATTTTATTGTGTAGTGTTCCATTTTCCTGTCTGAGGCCCAACAAAAGTTTACCAATTCCACCTATATTCCACAATATTGTCTGAAGAGGCATCTAGTTTGTTTCACAATTGTCATCATAATTTACCACTTGGACTGGCATAACTCTAAAAATAATTTATAGCTTAAAACACTGAATGGTCAAGCAGCAGACACACCAACACTGCATTAAAAACAGCACAGTGCTATGAAAAAATTCTTGTGTGTGTTTAGAGGAAGAAACACATTTTAAGCTTCCATATCTTCTCTGCTTAACCAAATCTGCATGCTGAATTCCACAGAAGCCTCTATTACCTTGAGTTGATGAATGCAAAAAACTGAATCAGCCAAGTATACTGATGAAGTTCTCAATTATACATACCACACATCAATTAATTAGAGGCTGTCAAGAGATGGAAAGTCATCTTAAGAAACAACAGAAATTTTTTAATAAAGTTGAAAGTGATCTCTTTGCTTCTTATTCCACAAGAGATATGGAGAAACAGGTTAAAGAATAAATCTTCATTGAGGAGAAAAATTCTGTACGCTCAGTTTAGTAACTTCAATGGGTTTTGTGTACACTTTAGGTGTACATATACAAGCATGAAAAATTTTCACTTCCTTGCATGTTGAAGACACAACATGCCACAAAACACTAGAGACACAAAACATTTCAAAGCCTTTTGGGCACACACTTCGCAGAGGTTTTTCTTCTGCAATTGGTGAGCTGAAATAATGGTTGGTATGCCATTTTGATTATAATAGGTTCAGAGAGACTATATGCAAGGTGCTCTCAATAAAGGCACCTCTTGATTCATATTTCACACTCCACTCTGCCAGTAAAATAATTGCTAAATGTAAAGCATACCGTTTGCTAAATTGTTGTTTCCCCTTATTTGTGCAGATATGATGAGATGTCGAGCAATACTAGTAGGAATAATAGAATACCACTATATGACACAGCTTGCATAAGCAGAGCTTGAGAAAATGACCCAAGAAGAAGGAAATATGAAAGTCCAAATAAAATCGGAACTCTCACAGCTAGGAGAGTAGCATATTAACATTCACTGACTTGGTTGTACATTTAGTGTTCAAACGTACGCAAGAATGGGGGAAGAAGAATGAATGTTTCTATCATTTTTTTTTTCTCCACAGAAGCATTTGTCTATTAAAATAAAGCTCCAGAACAGAAAACCCGGAAGTCATACCTGGGGAGCATACAACACATCAGGCAATATTTAAAGTCTCTTACAGTGTCAGAACATAACCTTCTCCAGGACAAGCTATACTTACTTGGAACGTGGGCGTTTCCTACTATTTCCAGGACTATTACTAATGCGATAAGCTGTTGGAACACTTCTTTCATCTCTCCGCCTTTCTGGTGTGTGAGCCCTTCTCCTAGGTGACCTTGATCGTGACCTGAGCAGGAAAAAAATATCCAAAAGTTTGCTTTTTGTTACTTATTTAATTACTTTTATTTCAGTGGAATTGTGCTATCACCAAATGCAAATATAATACCTTTCAAATGCCTGTTTTATACCAACACGGGGTATTCAGTCTCCAAGATTTGTCAGCTGCATAAAAATTTCTTACTTATCCAAGACATTTAGGATGTAGTTATCCATTGCTTTTCACTCCCAACAAGGGGGAAGAAAAAAGCAATTCCTTTTTGGTATTGTACGCTAATGTCAACTTCTGTATTAGTAGGCGGGAAACTTTTACTTTAGTCCAGTCACCTTTTGTGGCAGCAAAGTTTACTAACATTGGTATGCAGAAGTCCAATGTGGTTCAAAGCCTGGGATTGTCAGGCCTGACCTTGTCTTCTCAAATTAGTGGTATGTTTTCAGAACTGCTGCATCACAGAAATAAATACAAGTTTTTGTTTTCAGTGCATGTCCAACACTGACAACTCCAGTGTCAGTGGAGTTGTCAATTTTGTCTCTGATGCTGCCGAATAATCCTAGCACAGCCAATATTTTCACCTGTGCAAGTGACCAACAACCCATGATCGGCGTTGTTTGGCACTAGCACTTCGACTGGAGATATTTTTCCTAGAAAAGTGAGAGAGAGAGATCAAGAGGGGAAAAAAGCAAGCATGCCCAGTTAAGATCAGAGATCAACTTAAGAGCTTAACTCTTTTTCTCTATGATTTGGAATTAAGTGGATGTGCAAGTAAAACCTGAGTATTTCTTAACAAAATAAATGGAATGAGAAAAGTCCTGACATGGAGGGGAGGGGGGGTAGATGGAGGAGGCAGCAATTCAGGGACTCAGCTTGGAAAAAAGAAAGAAAAAACCAAACCCCAAATCTGCCTGAAATTCCTGACAGTAACAGTTGATTTTGTTCTCACTAAAATATATAATTCTAATAATTTTACTTCTATTTGCTTATTTATTTTAAAGCTTTTCTTATTTATCTACTATAGGTATGTTATTCTATGTATACCAAACACTCATGTTCTTGAAAATACCTAATTCGCAGTGACTAAAAGACAAGCTATTTGTGAAAACACTGATCTTCTACTTCTGCAAACTCACACCATATATATATATATAAAATATATATACACAGACACACTCCTGAGCCATTTCTCTTACACCTACAACAAAAGAGATCAACTGAAAATGAAAAAAAGTAATCACAATGGCAGTTAAGTGTTGCAAATTAACTGTTTTGTCACTTAGAAATCTGATCTTTACCAGGCCATTCAGAAGGATTAAAAAAAGGAAAAAAACCAACAGATGATAAAGTTTGGGGTCAGTCAGACACCTTGACATTTTACCAGGATTTCCCTCAAAAGAGCTCCAGCAGTCAAATCTTTTCGTTGTCGAAGTTGCCTGATAATTTTCCCGCTCTGTTGCTGCTGCCATTGATGAGCTGCTCAGACTCGGCTCCATGCTCAGTGTCCCTGTGGATGCTGTGAGTCTGTGATACGGAGGCACACACTTCACATTCAGAATAAAATGTCCTAGTTTTGGTATTAACTAGAATCCTGAAAGGATCAGTCCCCTTAACCAAAAGCTGAACCTTAGTGAAACATGCCTATACGGACCAGCCTAAAAAAAGTCCAAACAATCAGAAAGAAAAAGGCATTAGCTTCATTTTTATGAACTGATGTTTGTGGTTCTACAACATTCTTCCAACCACCAAATGTTAAGAACTTTGGCCATTAGCTTCAAACAATTAAAAACAGCTTAACAGTTTTACTGCAATACATCAAATATTACCTTCATTAGAGTGTTATTTCAAAAGACACTCTATTCCTTCAAAGTCAGTATCACTTGTGTTTAGCAGGGTCTCAAAAGTTCAAACGATTGTGAAGCTTGGCATATCTCATTACAAAATAGGAATGAAAACTACGTGAATAGACACTGCCTCAGCACTAAGAAAATCAGTTTGTAAGGAGAAAAAACAACCAACCAACCAACCTTTTTAACAAAGAATGGCTATTTCCAAGTGTCTTAAATTCCCAATATTGAGGCAAAAAGTCTCACTCAAACACAGACACAGGTGTACTATCCAAACTTATTGAAAAGTACCTGTTTATAATAAAGTACGCCACTACTAATTACTGTTTATAACTCATTAACCAGATAAATTATGTGGCTTAGTACTACTCTATTACTAGACAGTATAAAGAAAAACAATCTAAGAGAAATTTAGACTTTCAATCTCTACTCTAGTTCAAAATGAACATCCGAATTTCATCTAACCAAATCACTAATCATTCAGTACGTAACGAGTGCCTCTGCTTCCCTTCCTCTCCTCTCATACACACATACAAACCACACTCACACATACAAATACATCACTAGCTTAGATCATGTACTACAAAGATCTATCTACTGGTAGAAATCAGAGATTCAGATGAACATCATCATTATTTACACTTACTGCCAACCAGGTGTGAAACCTAACTTCTCAGCTAGAACAGCACACTGAATGTCCATCACACTCCAGTGACGGACAAGCTACACTTCTTTAAAGAGCACCACTGTCAGGTACATTTCACATCAAACTTTTTAACGGTGCTTTGAAGTCGATTAGAAAAAAAAAAAAAGACACTGATGAAGCATTTACTACACGTGACTGAAAGGTACCAAAAGTTGTTTGTTTTCCAAGATAGATTTAACAGATGTGTCCCATCTTCGACACTAAGTACTTACTTGTAATAACTAATTATCTCTTTGGGACTAACAGCTCCAAAGCAATCCTGGCTGTAATACCTTACAACACTTTTGGACATGGTTTACTGTTTCCATCACTTTTGTTTATCTTTACTCTGTCATGTTGGTCTAGAATTAAAACTGTACGATACCAGGAACCTTATGGGATTAATTCTGGTACAGAAATTTTGTTCCAGAAAATAACACGTGCTTAAACAGAGAATTGCTGTTAGCACACCACATGCCACAATTAAGCCAATATCTGGGTTCGTTATGTAGCTACAATCTTTTAAACTTGTTTCTGTAAAACAGGTTTAGTTGCATTACCCAGAAAAATGAATATCCAAAACATGCTTTGAATCAACTTCATGTTATTTGAACAGAATTTTTCAACTTTAATACTGCTGAAGATGCATTAGAATATATAAAAAAAAAATGCAACAGTACAAAAATTGTATCTTACCGCCAAAGATTAGTTTTAAATGAAGCAGAGCCTCTAGACCTCTGACAATGCAAAAATGAATGATAAACAAGTGATATAAAATGGTATACATATCGCAATGGTATATTGCAAAGTTCATCTGTAGGATTTCTAAATTTTATTTGGAAAAAAATTAAGACACAAAGTAAACAGGAAGAGCTTAAAAAGTATACTGAACATTACTTGAATAAAGTACAAAGAAAGTTATTGCAAGTTTCTATGTTTAACTTCCAATATCTCATTCCCTATTAACTTGTCACAGTAAGTTATATGGTAAAGGTGATTTTTAATCTTACTTTTTAAAATAACTTCTACCATTAAATAATAACTACTCAAAGTGTTTTTAAAAAGAAGCTCGACTAATGTCTATATGGAAACCTCACAAAAATCTAAGGCTTTAAGACAGACAGGGCATGTGTTGAGTGGTCATTATTACAATTTAGAGATTACAATTCATTATCATCTGAATGCAATACAGTTTAACAAAAAATTATGAAATAAGCATAGCTCTTCTTCTGGCTGTCACAGTTAATTTAAATATAATAGTTGAAATAACTTCAAATCTAAAATATTTATTTTCACTGTGCAGATACTTCAAACCTAGTACGCTACTAAGAAAGTCATTATGAAAGTTTGTTTATTAAGATCTTGTTTGTTACTCTAAATTATTCAATTAACAGGAACTGGAGTAGTAATGACTACAGAAAGGGAAAATTCCAGCTTTTTTCAGTATACTCTTGAGGTAAAATAAAGCATGAATAATCATTTTATATTGAGATTTGTAGGTCAGAATACACATTTTGAATAGAATAAAATAAGGTAACAAAATCTCAAACATACAACATTAGACTAAGCCATCCACATAAAGCACAGTTACTCAAAATATGGATGTTCCAGTATAATTCAGCATCGATGTCCACACAATAAAGACTATCTCTAAGCACCATCCACTTAATACAAGATGAACACATTAACCTCTACAAATAGTTCACACTTTATCCCAGGAGGGTATGACTCTTTACATAACCATTCAGTAGTAAGCTGCAAGATCCAATGTTTTGGGAATCTAGGAAAAAAATATTGTTCTAGGTGAAGCACTGGGAAAACTCAAGAGCAAAGAGATGTGAAAGGTGCCATGTTTTGAGTAAGACAAGACAACGCATGGAAATAATTTTCTCTGAATCAATACTAAATACATAAATAAATTTTAAAAAAAGAAAGAAAAGCCGTCGTATCTTCTAGCTAGGCAACAACATTTTTCCTTTTTTGGCAAGTACTAAGACAAGGCATTATTTTTGCCTAAACATTTGAGAGACAAAACATATCAGTATCTGAGTTATGAATCAGCCTCCCACTCTTGATTACTCTACAAATTTTCCAGTTTCAGTAGCAAGAGCTTTAATTTTGGAAATACAGTATGTTAAGGCAAACACCTTCAATAAAGCAAACCTTCAATCATCACCATTTCTTGTACAATATGAGACCACGTGGACCCTAATTAGAAAGGCAGTGCTAGAAAAGACTTCAAGAAATAAGACTATTCAATATTCTCCCAACTATAATTCTTGATACAGAAATTTCCGACAATGGAGTGTTCACAAGCTGTATTAACTACCTTTACCACTGAGACACTAGAAAAAGCTTTCTAGTCTCTCTGTTATCAATTTAAATCCACTATTTATTGTCCAAACCCCAAGGACTGAAGAATGTTCTATTCCCTCTTTTCTGGCGTACATGAAGACTCATTTCATTTTCCTCCAATCTTCCCAAACAGTCATTACAACTCTCTTTTTTCCATGATTCCCTCTCAACTTCCTCCAGCTGGTCTAACTCCTAAAAGATGCACAAAAGTAGACACAGTACTCTAGCTGAGGCCAAACAGAATAACATCTTCCAGACGAGGAGACACTTGATGCATGCTGCAGAAGACTTACTTGTCTTTACTGACTACACTAAAGTAAAACAATACAGTCACTATATTAAGTATCAGATGTAGGAGAAAGATATTCATTACAGTTGAATTACAAGAGGTCCTTGGGCAAAAGTTTAGATCTAGCCATGTTCTTGTGAAATGCTATAGATAGGAAGGTACTTTCAGATTTCTAACAGGTCTCCCACCTGATATAACTGCCACTAAAGGCATTTCATACAGCCTGCAAAGAGCTCAAAGGGAACAGACAGCCACTCAGCACTGATGATACTGCCTTAAGTTCCCAGAAACAATGGGCTTCTGAATGGACGAAAGACCCTCCAGAGATCTTTGCTTAAACTGGTACTCGTAGAACAGAAAGACAGGCTGAATGGAAAGCCCTTTCCCGTTCAGCTCTAACTTCTGTCAAGTTTTATAATGTGCAAAATGTTTTCAGTGCAAGATGGGGTGTAGTTTTTCTAACAACTTTAAAATTCAGCTAGCCAGCGTCTAGCTTATTGGACTTCTCAGGCTGTAGAATTCAACAGCTGATCTAGGAAATACCCAACCAGATTTAATCAGGTGTTGTATTGATTCATGATATTAAGGCTTTTATGTGACTGTTATTTGATTTGTGGCAGGAGGCACACTCAAGATGGCACACAAAGAATTGTTCCAGTAGATCAAGTATTCTTAATGATTTTTGTGTAATTTCTCTACCAGCTGAACTATAGCCACCAAAAAAACCCCAACCCTTAACCAAAACATAATGAGACTATCCACTACGTATGTGGTAGACTTCAGTAGACTGTTGTTTGTCTTTTCACCAGCAGAAGCAAATGTAGATCAGTTGGTGGAAGTATTCAAGCCTCTATAAAGGACCAAATATCTTATCTCCCTGAAGTGACTGAAGACATACCTCAGTATATATCAAATTGAACTTGCAAGTTCCTATTAATCTGGTTACTGTTCGATGCAAACTCATGCAACATGCAGGATTATCTTTATCCTACTGAGTAGCATACCCAAGTACTGGTAAGGATCTTCTCAGATGATTCTTTGTCCTTTTCAAGGCACCACAGAAGCTGATTTAAATTTTTTTTTAGTATTATTATGATGTTTCTCCTTGGTTTTATCATGTATCAGTAAAATCATGGTTAAATATATACAACATAGCTTGAATGCAGTGACATGGGAGATTCAAGTGAAGATATGGCTTGACAGGGAGTGGAAAAGATGAGTGAGTCACCTGAGGAGACTTTCACCAAGATATTCTTAACTCTGAGAAGACTTGTGTTCACATGTTAAACAAGGAAAGCTTCATTCAGCATCATTCCCTTTACACGCTGGTAAGCACAGAAAAGGAATGGCACACAGTATTTTGGAATGTGCCTTATAACATAGAGCATCATGACCACCTATTGTCAAAGGCAGTCAAATAAGCAGCAAGTCAGACTGATGGTTTCAGTCCAAGTCACGTTCACTTAATTCCTCACATCTCTGAATAACAGAGATCTCTTCAGTAAAGTATTGTATTTAACCTGAAAAATCTAGTATAAAATAAAAAGTTGTAACGTGTTAACACTTACTCATATTAGCGTAGTTAGGCACTTTGTTAAACAAACAAACAAAACACACAAGCAAAATACAAGATGAGTTTTGTCACATCGCCATAAATGGCTAGAAGTTGTTTTCAGGAAGAAGCGTATGTCATAGGCATGGCCACAAAGATAAAGGAATGTATGATCGGGCGTGCACCACATACATATATAGCTGTGGTAGTATTTACATGCACAATTTGTCTGCACTACAAGTTACTTAAACACTGTTCTGTAGCGTGATCCAGAGAATGCAACCTCAAGAATAAGCCCAACCACAACAACTGCTATGTGGTAGTTCAGATATGACCAATTTTACAGACAGTAAACTTTAAAGGTGCCTAGGCACAAATGTCTTAGATGTCATTAACAGTATTAATATAAAACAATATCGATCATCTTCTAGCTGGATAGTTAATATAGTAAATTTAATCTCATTAATGATTAAATATAGAGTTAACTACACTGGGCTACATTCTTCTATGGTCTCCCTTCCTGAGCCAACTCTCTTTTCACCCCTCTTGGATTCCTGTCATCTCTCTCCTGTCATTCATCCATCATATTTTTTCCACTTGGTACCCAACTGCTTTCCTTCCTTCTGAGCTTTGCTGTTCAACTGCCCAGTTCTCTATGTCTATTTCTTAATATTGCCTGGTTACTTGACTCCAGCAACAGCCACAGACTTACTAGCAAATTCTCTTCCTGCCATAATCTCATTCCTATATATTATCACCAAGTATTTCACAGACCAGAGTGAAAAAGCATTTCCCGGCACAAATTTTGCACTATGGGATTAGAAATTAATGATTCATTAGTTCACTAAAACTATTTTCAAAGACCTTCCACATTTGATGATATTTACTGTCTTCAAGGTGAATATACCCTTTGTAATGGGTGCGAAGACGCTTGTATAATGGAAAAGTGCAAAAATATTTTAAGTGTTAGCCCACACAGAATTCTAAAGAATATGTTTGGTTTCCAAACCCACCTTGAATGCCTGACAGTTCTATAGGCAGTGGGAAGTGAGTGCTTTGCTTTTGAATGTGATCTAGATCTGGACTTAGATGATGAATGATACTTGAATGGTGATCGAGATCTTGTACGAGATCTTTTCTTGTGTTTTTTTCTTTTCTTTTCTCTTTCTTCATCCCTAGGAGGATCTTTGCTTTTGCTTGAAGGCCTTTCTGCTTGTTTAACTTCTAGGGTGGGTAAAGTTCTGACTGTAGTCACAGAACATGGTGTACTATTGACGCTCTGAAATCAAAGGTAAACAAAGAACAGTGTTCAGTTTTCAAAGCTGCATGCAAATTTTTAATTTGAGAAACTCCTGTAAGTGTGGATAACACATAAGCATCTCTAGTCCTTTATAATAAACAGAGGGCTATATCTACTCCTGTGCATGCCACATACATGCACATTCTGGCAAAGAAACTTACAATAGCATGCTCGGTAGTCTTGCCAATATAAGTTTTTTTGCAGAAATGCTGGATAATGAGTACAACAACAAGGAAAATAATAACGAACAACCACCTTACATTTTTTGCCTCATGAAAGAGTAAAAAAAGAGTGTGAGAAATTCATCCATCTTAAGAGAGTAGTTGTTAAATCAATAACAATTTAGCCTCCTATGAACGCTTTAAAACCTCACAGTGCTGCATCAGTAATATGTAAAGTATGCATAAAGTAAGGCCAACAGCTTCAAAAACATGCATCTAGTAGTATTTAATGGAGGCCTATACAGTTCCCTAAAGGTACATATGCAAGCTAAGACCATCAGCTTAACTAGGACATCGTTCTGAAGTTTTCATTTTTAGTTTTTAGAAGAAATGTATTCTAAAAAAATGAGTACTACCAGATATCTTTTCATCTATTTACCCCTTTTATTTAAAGAAGCATAAACCTGAAAATACTATCAGGAACTACTGACATTCAAAGTTAAGTTTTAGTGTCACTTTCATCCCTGAACTGTGCTGTTTAAATTACGACCTCAAGCAAAGCAGTAAATGAATTAATGCCAATAAAAATTATTTCTGTACTTTGCAAAATAAATGTTTTGCATGTAAAGGGTTGGGAAGATCACAAAAATTATTCATCTGAGACAGAACAGGTCCATGCACAATTCACACTCATTCAGTCATTCTGACTGCAGTTGGTTAAGCATAACATACCATACTCCAAGAAATTTTCAAATTACCAGCTTGTACCGGAGAGAATTCTGCTCAATACCTTGTTTAGAACAATTCAAGTCAGGCACTATAGATATGCTCCTCATTTCAAAGCCTGTCATTCCCCCAGCTGCCATTTCAAGGCAACTAGAGAAATCAGTTTCCCTCTGTCATAATTTCTGCTCCACCTGGTCTGACACTTTCACCGCTTCATACAAGAATGCTTACCGTGATCAGAATAAAAAGTAATATATTAAAACCTGAAAATAATGAAATTAGAAACAGGTGATCTTTTCCTTTCTTTTTACCCTTCTCCTTCTGTGAATATGTCAAGGCAGTAATTGACCACATTTGAATAACAGGATATTCAGCTTTGCTTCAAGTTAGAGAGCCATAACATTTTTCTGAGCTTTAACTGGTAACTGCTATCACAACATTTACAAAAATAGCAATAAAGCAATACTAAAGTAGTTTGCTTCAAGGATTATAAACATTTTATAGTATGATCATTTGAGTGACTCGTTTACCAGAGGCCCATTTCCAATGTCACAAACTTCACAATTCACGTGTAATTGCAGACACCTCATCTCCAAATTTCAGAGTTTCCTAAGAGACCAGTGCAGACAACTTTTGTTCCTTGACAATGTTATTCTTTTCTTTATACAGTACCTTATTCTTCACTTTGAACACTACTGAATATGTAATAGACCCGTTTGCCTTGAAGTAGACACCTCTAATAGCTTGAAACGAAATAGCTGTAGGCAAAGTAGAGTTAAGACGAAAACAAGAGAGGGAAGAAAAAAACCAGTGGTTTTCAGCACCCAAGTTCATTTGGCCGCATAAAACACAAGCTATCATACCAGTGCCAAAAAGGAAGTTAATAAATGAATGACATGTTTACTTTTAGCTCACATATAGAGATTCTCTCAGCAATTAGAACAAAGAACCCCACAATGCTAAGCCCCTCTGTATCCACCAAAAGCATCGGATGCTGAAACCACAGGCCCTCCTTGACTTTCAGGATGCTTACACTAAAGAGTGACAGCGCTGTCCAGGTATCTCTGAGAAAAGCACAGCTGCTGGCTGGCTGGTTGTAGATTCAAACACCACTGTTTCAGGTTACTAATGAATCATGTTTGGAAAGCCAGAGAAGTACGTTTAGCCACCCCCAGGTGAATATGTAGGTTCTGGAGTGCAAGACAACAGCTAACATGCAGAGAGAAGTCACCCACCCGTCCAAACCTACACAATGCACCACCGTGATGAGGAGCTCAGGTGGCAGTTGTCAGGTCACAACAGCATGAGCAACTGTGCACAAATGTGCCAATTCCCTCAGCGGCAACTCTGGTTGCCTTCAAGAAAAAGAAAAATCACCAGCAAAATGACCTGATTCACCCTCAGAGCACAACATAGAGCTCAGTGAAAGACCTTAACATCAGCAAGATGCCAGGTCACAAAGAACATTTCTAGGTGTATAAACAATGCTGCTGAAAAAAAAAAATATTTGAAAAAAATAAACTGTCTTAGTGTCTGGCAAATAGAAGCAGCTGTCAGTGGCTTGTGTTTTTACTAGTGAAAGTTGATCCAGCCAAACTAAGGTAATGTGAACTAAATTTGGAGGCATGAATGTGAGGAGGAGGGGGAGGAAATCAAAGCAAGCACAGATACTGGGAGATTATTAAGCATTTCCAAAAGGCAGAAACACTCTGTTTTACTGACCAGGCTTTGCAAATCTGCAGGCCAGTAGAACAGAGTTTTGGAAAGCATGGCAACAAACTGGTTACCTGATGAATTTTATTACGCATTTCAAGGGATGAGAGATTTAAATTTCTTTAGCTCTTCTAAGAAGTTACACTGTAAACATTCAGATAGTACTCAATGAATCTCACTTCTTTGTCCATTTTGGATAACATGACATTCTTTGGGCCTTTATTAAACACTACAGTGTCAGACAATTTCACTGGCAGAGATGTTCTTCAGCATTTTATTTGCATGACTGAAGTAAGTCCGACTAAAATAATGCTTCCTATAGTAAAGACTTGGTATAAAAAAAGAAATGTTCCAGAGAGAGCATTTTGGAAAACAAAGATGATTCAACAACTCTTGTTTAGCAGAAATCAGTTAGGAAAGAGCTCTGTATCAGGAAGAATTTAGAGCTACAGGAGAACAGAAACAAGCGCTTCAGTTCATTACAAGACATTTGCATATTTGCAGTATTCATAACACCAGAACACACATTAGTTATTCTTGGGTTCAAACATTAGAAGTGAACCAAAAGGTGCTCACTGCAACAGAACAAAACACTAGCGTTGTTCCTGGTACAAACAAAATCAACTGGTAAAGAACATTCTCAATAATGTTACTAACACTTTTACACCTGGCTAACATTTCTTCTCTTCTTAACAGGCGAATTTTGCAGTAATCTGAATCCTATGTTAGATCAAAATTGGAAAGAATGAAGAATGTCAGAACTGTGAAGAGTTAATCAACAAGCCTTTTACTTCAATAAAATCTGAAAATACTTCAGATTCTTTTCTGCCACTGTACCTTTTTTATTGCAGGCTCCCCAAAGCTTTCAGTGAAGTATTCCCTGACAGAATTCATAAGCAACTGTCTACCAGCAATGGAAATATATTATTGCTCTGTGCATCAAAGCAAGCAGTTACTGCTTTTAGAAGAGTTTGTCAGTCCTAGCCTCAATAAATTGTCCCAAAATGATTAAACAGAAATGATAAAAACATTTCTTATAGAAGAAGTTCTTATAGCACAAATTCAATACTCAATACTCAAAGATTGAACAGTTTCATCAGGTTTTAGCTGCTGCACTGAAACATAGCTATTAACAGCACACTGACCATGATAAGTTCTCCAAAAACAGACAGAATTTTGCATTCTCAATTTTGAAGGGCCAACTGTAAAGAAATTAGTGGTTGTGAAATGTGTTTGCTGTATGGATCAATATGCCTTTCTATCTTGAGTACTCTGAAGACTAAAAATCAAGGCATAGAACATTCTTAGCTCCCCCACTTATCTTAATTAAGATGGTAGTTCCTGATATTTACCTTTCTTCCTCCTATTAAATATTAAAGTATTTACAGTACGAGGAATTACAACTCTCATGTAGTTTTTGATAGTAGTGTTCTTGCAATAAAAAAAGTTCTAGATGCCAGCAAGCTATCCACCCCTCAAATGCCACATTAGTGTGTGACCTTTTGTTTTATGTTTGTATCTGTCCTTTTGAAGAAGCAGGGTAAGGAAATTTACAAACATCCCCCTCCTTTCACCTAAACAGGAGCTACATATATTTAGGATAAAAAAAGCAGAGTAAGAAATGAATGGCCCACTCTAAAGCATTTTTTCTTTCAATACTTATTGGATGGTTTTCATTAGAGAATTACATTTTGCTCACAAATTAACATTAAGAAAACATGCAAACATAATTTTATGTTATACATTATTATTCCAGAGGCACACAGTAATATCTACAGTCCATTGTTAAAAAAAAGTAGGCGCAACTACAGCACTAAGCGTGAGAGACGTACACTATCTACAGTTATCTCTGTTATACTTAGCAAAACTTGAATAGCATCTCATTTTTAAACACAGCACACTTCCATTTCACTCGTAAACAGACTACTTTCCATAGGAAAAAAAAAATAAAAATGATTGTTACACACAGGACAAAAGTAAGGACAAGCCAGTTAAAGAAACAAATGATGAAACAGGGTTTCAAAACAGGGAAGATGAAAGAGACAAAAGAAGTTAAATTTTGCTTTGTGCTATAGAATCTTTATATAAATAGGCACAATGGCAGATGACATTTGGGACAAGCCACTAAAATAGAGTTACTTTTAAATTATGTGCTTGTCTGGTTTTGCAGCCTTATGATGGTGGATTTCTCTCCTTGTTTAAATCAAACACTAAGGTTAATACAGGTAACAGTTTGGGTATAACCAACTGTCTTTTACATGTATATCAAAGTATCACCCCTAAAGCATTTCCGATATAGGATAAAATAACGAGATTAGCAGAATAATCTGTATTAGAAACCCATCAGACACACTATTGGTTAAACCATGCCCTGTAGACAAAAAACAGATGGTACTATGCTTGCAGAACATGTGTCACTACATCAAGTAACTGCCTTGAAAAAGTTAAATACACTATGCCTTGTCTAGCCAGCCACCAGTGCTGGCCTCTTCTCCTAATTTGTCAGGTATTACCAGCACCAGTAGATTCTGGGAGACACTTCATCAATTAAATTACTTCAATAGTCACTTACCACCAATTTCTTTGACAAATAACGCAGGTCTGCAGGCCTTCCTTTGATAGGGACACCAGGGAGGGGACTTTACCTACAGAAATTGTATTTACCAAAACTTTTTGCTGGAAGCAATGATTTAGCATCTTAGATTTTCCCTCTGCAAGACTCCTATAGCCTCCTACCACCTTCAACCACTGTTAACAAAAAGATTACACAAGTGTTCACCAGCAAGACACTGAACCACATCAATTTTCTTCTGTGAGGCTTGGCTGCACACAGATGGAAACCCACGGCTCCGTAACAGATTCTTTTCCTTTCTCTTTTTCAACATTTTGCTCCCAGATGCACCTAAGAACAACACTGCTCAGATGGACAGGGTTAGAGATAATCAAAAGTTTTGAATTGGCAATAGCACTGAATTGCACTGAAATAGGTGCAAAATGTTACAGGCCTACTATACCAAGTGTACTGGATCAAGGCCTACTACCAAGGGTGACACCTATATTCAGAATTCAACTCATGTCAATAGCCAGTATATTTGCTTTATTAAGCTGAAAAAAACCCCAAACAACAAAAAATGTAATCCAAACCAAAACAAACATACCATCTTAATGTCTAATCTACTTAATTCAGGTTTTGGTAAATATATATAGGAATGTGCACAACTAGCTTTGATTTTACTTA
>NW_009597315.1:0-3143 GCF_000690535.1 Cariama cristata
AAATTTATTATTTCTTTGAGAAAGTGTTCCTTGCTGTTTGGTAAGTGTTCATAAGTATCTAAATATGCAAAGAAAAATATTTTTAAAATATAATAATTGTATTCACATGGGTCTTTTCTCACAATTTGTCTGTCTTTTACAAAGTGTTTTGAAGTGTTAGCAGTTTCTTGAGGTTTATGTTTATATTTTAATATTGCAGTTCTTGAAGCAACTGACTATGCCTGATTAGCTCTAAGAAAAGAGACACGGAAATTTTTCTGTAAGATAAAATAAGTAATTAAAAAAATCTCATTGTCTATACAGCTTCAAGTGTAAGAAAATAAACCATAGAGTAGGACATTGCAGCTGATTCTGCCTGAAAATGGGTGAGATGACTTCCTCATTTCTCCAACGTTTAGTTACGAATCAGTTAAGTAAAAATATACAAAATCAGGCTTAGATCCAAGATCAACACATCTTATTCTAGCTATTCTAATTTTCTGACCATATATCCAAGACACATATCAACAGGCCAGTGACTGCATTCCAAGACTATTGTCGGCCAAAAGAAAATTCAATGCAACTGGTTTATATGTTTTTACGTATTATTCTCTTTGTCTAGCCATCTTGTCAGGAAAATCAAACACAGAAAAAAGAAAAAAAAATTAGTCTTGGAAAATAATTTAACTCATTATCAATGGAACCACTGGAAAACACCAACGGTGTTTGGTTCATTTGAACCATCTAACAGGAGGGGAGGTGGACGAGTAAGGAGGTACGCAGAACAGCTTGCTAAGCATCTTGGCACAGTGTATCCTGGTACCCTCTGGCATCTAAAACTGGGAGTCCCAATTGTTTTCCCGATGGGCTAGAAGCTCTGTGGATTTGTGGAGTTCACTTTGTCACAGAATTACAGAAACATGTAGTCCTCCGGACGTCTCTAGCTCAGCCCCATACTCATGGCAGGGCCAATTAGAGCAAGTTGCCCAAGCCTGTGTCTATTTGAGTTTTGTCTCCAGACATAAGACTCCACCAACTCTGGGAAACACATTCTAGTGCTGACACCCTCACAGTGATATTCCCCCCCCCTCTTATCTCACTGCTTTCCCCTTATCTACAGAACCACTCATGTCACCAGCTTGGTCAGTCATGACTTACCCTTGGTAAATCCATGGTGCCTGTTCCCAGTCACCACCTGCGTGTGTCCTTCGTGTGCCTGGAAATGGCTTCAGGGAGGATTTGCTTCATAATCTTCCTAGGTGCTGAGTTGCCGATTGCCCTGCAGTTCCTTGGATCCTGTTTCTGGTAGATAGGTATGATGTTTTTTTCCACTCCTTACTATGTCTTCCTTTACTGTGGGTGTTGTTTCGCTCCCACAGGTGTGGTTAGTAGGCTTGGGCTTCCCCTTGGTGATGCTCATTTATGTCTCTAAGGCAAGTCCCCAGAAGTGCTGGGAGAAACGTGAGCTCCACAGCCACCCGCTCCGTACCCTCACAAGCTTTCTCTTGCAGGGAGAGCCTGTTTCACTGAAGAAAAACTTTCCGATAAAAAGAAATCTCAACTTGTTATACTCCACAAAAATACAGGATAAAGGGCTTCCTAACGCTTACCCAACTAGTACAACATCATGAACTGGAAAATCAAGGTTATACTGTCATATATCTTGGTTATAAACCCTTTAATGACATCGCTCATAGGTACTAAAGTACTGAGGTGATGAGACACATAAATTGTGTAGATACTACAGATGACACAAAACTCAAACGTTTTTCTCCTGTTACCCTCCTGTACTTTTTTGTAGTAATTAACTCCACCAAAGCTCCAAAATTATTTCTGTGAAAAGTATGAAATAAATCACAGTTCCTAATTGAAATGATCTGAGGTATAGGAAGACAAAATGCCAAGAAGAAATTCATTTAGCTTTATGAGTACTGTATTTAAAATTGGCCAATAATATTACAGAGGTTTAGAAGCTGTTTCTCTGCTCAGTCCAGTTAGTCCTATACATTATCCCTGAAAAATTATTGGGAAAAGAGGAAAGCAGTAAAAAAAATAAGACAGAGAATGTAAATTTCTTTCGTTTTTGCTGTATCTGAAAGAGTGGTCAAAACCATCCATCCTCTTCTTCACGGGCAGTTCTTCAACCTCAGAAGAAATCCATGTGAGCCTGAAACCCAGTGGATCTGAAATAACCACAGACATCACAGGCCTACGTTTTATCCTCAGTCCCTTCCAAACCCCCTTCTATTTGGATGAAATAATGGCACTGAGGTTACGAATTTATTGTTGTCTAATCAGTGAGTAGAGAATTATACCATTCTGAAAACAAACAGAGATTTAAGGCACTAAGGACCAATTTCTGCCTTGACATTTTGCATAAACAATTGCCATTGTTGAGCTTGTGCCAAATAAAATTTGGTCCAGCTTTTGGCAAATGATGCCTATTAGCAGTTGAAAAGGATAAAGCCTAGACTGGATGCCAGGTCTGATTTTGTGTCACTCTTGTTTTCTTGCTCAGTGTTGTCCTCACATGCTGTATTTGGTGAGGGCCAGTCTGATCTGGAAGGCAAAATGTACAACTTAGACCCAGCTGTGAGGTTCTGAGTAGAAGTACCATTGCAAATCAGAGTCAATAGTTGATCTCTCCCTTTCAGACTGCAAGGTCTTTATATAGCATGCTTTTTATCATATGTCTTTATGGTGCTTGTTTTTGACTACCAGACAAACCTGGATATGCTACTATGTGTTGTGGTTTAATGCCAGTCAGCAGCTCAGCCCCATCCAACTGCTTGCTCACTCCCCCTAGATGAGATGGAGGAGAGAGTATTGGAAGGGTAAAAGTGAGAAAAACTCCTGGGTTGAGATAAACACAGTTTAATAAGGAAAGCAAAAACTGTGGACGCAAGCAAAACAAAACAAGGAACTTATTCTCCACGTCCCATGGGCAGGCCGGTGTTCAGCCATCTCCAGGAAAGCAGGGCTCCATCACGCCTAAAGGTGACTTGAGAAGACAAACGCAGTCACTACGAACATTGCCCCCCTTCCTTCTTCTTCCCCCAGCTGTCTATGTTGAGCATGTCATCATATGGTATGGGATATCCCTTGGGTCATTGGGGTCAGCTGTCCTGGCTGTGTCCCCTCCCAACTCCTTGTGCCCCCCCCGC
>NW_009597315.1:3238-11519 GCF_000690535.1 Cariama cristata
CTGTTTTCGGCACAAATCCAAAACGCAGCCCCACATCAGCTACTATGAAGAAAGTTAACTCTACCCCAGCCAAACCCAGCACATTCTCCACCCCTTATTCCATATCATTTATGTCATGCTCGGGTCCCACACTATCCAATACAATCTCATCTACCAGCCCCCTGCTTCTCATCCTTTAATATAATACACAGACACCATTCTCTTAGTCTGTAGACCACTCCCGTGAAATGTTTGTAAAATGCCCATAAAATGTCCACAAATGTCCACAAAACATCCATTGAGTTCATTTAGTCCATGACTTTGGTTTCCATTTGTTATGGCTGTCACTCAGGACAGGAGATGTGGTGTGTTGCGTGGAGTTACTGGACACCAAAGCCGGCTCAGGTTGGGTCACTGTTGCCCTTGCACTTCTTCTTGTAAGGCTTCTCCTCCACTGGTTTGAGTGGTTCCTGTTGTAATAATTCCTATAACATACAACTCAAAACAAGAGTTTAAAGGTATATCCATTACCACCTCCACCCCTGGTCCCTTTGGACCAGACTATTGGGTTTAACACTGCAACGAACTCTTCCCCTTGCCCTGCTCTGTTTTGGACTTATTCACGGACTGCAGTCCCTTGGGGGTGTACCTGCTCCAAGTGGAGCCTTATCTATGAGCCACAGTCTCTCCAGGGGTGTACCTGCTGCAGCATAGGCTTCTCCACAGCCACGGTCGCTATGAGGTGCACCTGCTCCAGCGTAGCCTTCTCCGTGGGCCACGATGCCTTCAGAGATATAGCTGCTCCAGTGTGACCTTACCCACAGCTGCAGTCCCTTCAGAAGTAAACCTGCTCCGACACGGCCTTACTCATGGCTGCAGTCCCTCCAGGGGGGTATCTGCTCTGTCATGGGCTTATCCATGGCCACACGCTTTGAGGTGCTCCAGCATGACCTCATGCACAGCCACTAGTGCTTCAAGGTGTACCTGCTGCAGCATGGGCTTATCCACAGCCACAGACGCTTGGAGGTGTACCTTCTCCAGCACGGTCTTATCCTTGGGCCACAGTCCCTTTAGAGGTATATCTGCTGTGGCTGAAACATCAGCAACAAGTTTGGGACCACCAGGTTACTTCAATCTCTTTGATTTTGAATACTAAAACTCATTCCAGCTGTCCTAAATCTATTCATTACATTCTAATGTTACACTTATTTTTTCATAAAACAACCTGTGATAAATTATTCTCTATGCATAAAAAATGCCCTAAGAAGTAAATCCAGGCAACTGAGATTGAGTAAAAACTTAAATAAAACCCATTTATTTTATTATCTTTCCCTTTCATAACATTTATCAGAATATGAAAATTTTTCTTTACCTTTAAATCTGTATTTTAATCTGTTTCTCTAGTTCTTTATAACTATTCTTGTATTTCAAACCTAAGGTAATTAAAGTAGTGTTTTCTTTTCAAAAATAACAAACTGGCCCTAGTAACTGGCCAGAGAAATATGAAATTATGTGGTAAAAACATCCCTGTTCAAAAATGTGTACTTTTGCTTAAATCTCTAGAGTGGCATGCAGCAGATAGTAGCATAATCCTCTGTCCATCATTTACGCTCCATTACAGTAGTCTCAATTTCAAATCTGCTTGATATTAAATTGCAAGGGAAAGAAGTGATTTGGAAAAGAAATTTCAATCTCAGAACACCACCAGATAGATTTTTTTAATATATGTGTGTGTGTGCACATGTGTGTATGTATGTATGTATAAAATTTCAGAAAACAGCTTTCTCAAAATCGAAGCATAAAAGAGCCAAGGAAGTAATCTTCGTATCTTCCCTCCTGGCCTTGTAAGGTCCTTAGTGCTGCTCCTGGAACATGCAGAGTGGGAAAGGATACAGGACAAAATGAACTAGGTGGAACCAGAGATTAATCTCCTCCTACCTTATGATTTTTTTAAATGAGAGTGTCTTAACTAAAATTTTGTGTGAAAAAAAAAATTCAGGTGAGATAGGCTGCGCCTGTATAGGTGGAAGTAAATGTGGGTCTTAAGTAAGAGAGAGCTGAGTTTATATGGCCCTGTAAAACTTCTCTGTTTTTAGTGGAATTTTTGAATAAAACTGCTGAGGCATGTGAGCTCTCCTCCGCCATCCTGTTAACTCCTAACCACTGGTGACTGGGAGGCTTTTCCATTCAGCACAGCCAGAGACAGCTTAAATTAATAAAAGAGAGCAAGCCAGTGGTATAACCTGATCTGCAGCAAAGCAGTCTCTGGTCTGGAAACATCTGACTTTAACATGAATTAAAATCTGAAAGTTTTTCTAAACTTTCATTGCCTCCCTATGTTCCTACAGCGATTGCAGTTTCAGGTTTCATAGCACCGGTCCAGGCGTATTTTCCTTTTGTAGAAGCTCTTTCCTACAGATTGTTGAGATGCTAAGAAAATTTATATGATCTAAACACACATATACATGCTGTATGTGACCTTCTGCATCAAAATTTGAGGTTCGGGAGTGAGGAGGGGAGGAGAGGAAAAGCCGGCCTTTAATGATCCAGAATGATACCAAACTTGGGGCTAACTGGAAGAGCACTCTGCTGTCTAAGAGTAGGCAGCTCTGTGTAATGGCATCCTTTTATTCCACATAATTGGATCTGTTAAAATATTTTTAAAATATCAGTGAGTGAATATCACAAACTACATCACTTGGCAATCTTTGAAATCTCTTTTCCCTCAGGGTCAGCAGCAGGGGCAGTGAACTTGGAAGATGCTAACAAGGCTTTTTAAAGCCCAAGTGGTCTCTCCCCAAATTGAAAATCTCTTAATCTACTCATTGGATTTTACAACACAAACCCTATTTCTCCGTATATCTCTTGCTTTATACATCCTGAGAAGAAACAAGAAATTGCTTTTAAAATAGTTTCCAACTGCTACGTATCATCTTGGACAGTATAGGAAAACGTGTGAATAGATTTTCCTTTTCCAAGAGGTTTTAATTAGTGCCTGAGAAGTCATAAGGGTCTACACCAGCTATGCTTATGCAAAACTATTTGGGATTTTGGCTACAATTTTCCTTCTTATTCTTCAATTCCTCTGTAACCCTACATCTACTGTTCTTTTTCCTCCTTCTATTTCTAACTTTCTTCAAATGTGTCCATAATAACCTCATACCTTTTGAGACTTTTATCAGAGAGCTCAGTGACTGGGGCAGATTTTTAATTGCGACACCTTTTGCACTTTGATTATGTGTGATGGGGAAGCGTGCATTCCCAAATGTGTTGCACGACCACGGCGTGTCTGTCCTCTGGGCAGGGTGTGCTCGGCAGCGAAGCTCTGGTGTATAAACTGGCTGGAATGGGGATGCTCAAATCATTTGTAAAAGCAACTCTGGAGCCTCTCTTTGGAAATTCTCAGCATTTCGAGCCCTGTTGGGTCAAGGTCCTCACCCTCAAACCCTCCCTGTGTCCTGGCCATCCACTGGTGCCTGACTGAGCGAGCCTTTCGGGTAATCAGCCACAGAAGGCTCAATGCAGTTGCTGAAGGGTAGGCACTATGATTGCCGTGTGAGATGATTACCTGAAGGTCCCTGAGGTATCCGCATCGGTCTTCGCAATTGGGAGACCCTACGTACTCCTAGAGTAGCATTTATGGAAGACCTTTATACCATGATTTCAAAATACTTAAAAAAATCTGCTGTTTACACAAGAACAGTATCCACCATTAAGGTTAAGAACCCCTTTATAGATTGGCAAATAGAGGGGAAAAAAGTTATTTTATCCTTTATTCATAAAAATAATAATTGAGAGCAACTAAGAATTTGCACACAACTAGACAAGGCTCACTCAACCGGAGTTTCTGAAAATGAAATGAAAGAAATAGAGACTACCTGATTGTATGTGCAATTTTATTCTTACCATTGGCTGCTTTCCTTTCTGTGCTATTTGGATCTCCAGGTGTATGCTTTTTTCCTTCTAATATTTTTATGTAAATGTGCTCCAATTGCTACTTGCAAGTGTTCACAACATGACACGTATTCTGACATATTTATGTGACATACCTTTTGAAGAGATGATAGGGACATTACAGCACCACGTTTGCAATGCTACGGATGAGGGCTGTCGTGCTTTCCATTCTAAAACACTATTTTTAGAGGGTTTATAATCCTGGAACAAAAATTATTTTGGGACCTTAGTTTAACATACGTGACTGGAATAACATACCTCTGGATACAACGTGAGAAAACCTGCTCTAGTTGACCCTACTTTGGCAGGAGGTTGGACCCCATGATCTCCAGAGGTCCCTTCCAAGCCCGACCATTCTGTGATTCTGTGAAAATATCAGTTCAGTAAAATTTAGAGATACAATGCCAATGAATATACACAATTTGCAAGAAATGGAGTTTTGCCCACATCAGTATTCTTTAAAATTTGACTTTGCAGCTGGTTTAGACTCTGCCATAACTACACAGATTTCAGGATACAAATGTGTGCACATCTGTGGTAATTTATATAAAAATAAAACATTCCTGTAAGTGTGAAGAGTGAATGCTCCTATGATGCAGGTGTTTTTAGACAAAAGATGGTAACAAATCAAAAGACCTGTTAAAATGCTACTGATGCTGTATGGAAAAAAATAGGAAAAAACAGAACTCAATGACTTACTCCTGCAAGATTTCATATGTTTCCTCTGACACTTAGGCACATGTTAAGGATGTTGTACCAGACAATTGCTATTTTTGAAGTTTTCGTGTTTACGTTCTTTAACTGTATGGAAACGTTCCCCCTTGGAAAATATTCCTTAACCACTTGAAGAATCAGTTTTGACAGACATAATCTTTCTGCCACTTAACAATACCTTCAGTTCTTCTGTTTCTCACATAGCACGGCAGCTTCCTTTTACTGGCACTAAAGCCTGTGGAGCTTTGTAATTCTTTTTGAGATACTTAATATCTGAGAAATGAATGATGGCTAGAAGTAGTTCTCTGTAGGACTTTGAGAGAAAAAAATCACCTTCCAGCATCCTCTGAAATTTCCCTGAGAGAAAAATCCAGAGTCAGCAAAACACAGAGTGGGCTTCTGTTCATCGTGATCCCCTGCAAAACCTAGTTGTGTCAAACTCCAGTGAAAAGTTTCTGCTACTACAAGAGTCTAATCACCGGACAAACTGGTAATGTCTCAATACCCTGCTTCTGCCTAGAATCTCACGGTATTGCCTTGGATGTTATTAGGTGATGTATCAGCAGAGTTTCTGTGATATCGCTGAGCCTCTGTTGCCCTGTGTGCTCATTTCAGAAACCCAGAGTGGTGCCACAAGCGCCTCTGGCTTGGGCAAGTGAAGTCATCCTGTAACGGGTGGGAAATGTGAAGCAGACTGTGTTATAGCATCCATCCTTCTTCACTGCTGAAATACCATACCTGCACGTAAACATACCACCGCATCACAGTTTTGCATCCCAGGTGAGCCTCAAGCACCTTCATTCAAGGACAAGTCAACTTGAAGTATAGGCAGGTGAGGTCACAGCTCCTCTGGGAAGAGGAAGGATGATGCTTATCCACCCAGCTCTGCAAAAAAAGTTGTTCGGAGGTTTCTCCTCTGAGATCTTGAGCAGAGGACAAGATTCAGTCCAGGTACCACATTACACCCATGCAGTCCTGCTCCTTTGTAGACCTCCTAAGCCCCTAGGTGCTTAAACTTGTGCCTCTCCTCACCAGAAAGCCTCCGGAGTCATTGGCTTTAGGTGCTCATTCATGTCAAGGAGCACACAGAAACTGGTTTCTACCTACTAGAGGGGGAAACCTTTCACAAAACCAAATGATGGTGGGAGCACTGGGCCAGGCAGTGTGGGATCACGCACTAGGACTTTACCCACATGAGTGCCCATGAACCGGCGGTTCAGGAAAGCACCCAGACCAGCGGGCCCTGGGCAATCCTGGCAAGGTACTCAGTCTCCCGACTCATCCTGCAGCCAGAAACGCAGGAATTGTGCATGCAGAAGGGAAATGAGAAAAGAAGGAAGCCAGATCTATCCTACAAGTTAGAGGACTCGGCTTGCGGAACGGAGAGCTGTTTCCCACTCCCTTCCCCATTCACTTGTAGGACAGTGCGTGGCCGCAGTAGAGAGCAGAGGCAGGAGCTCGAATTTTCCATGGGTCATGGGCAGCTCCATGGCTTCTGTCCATGGTGGCTCGTGGGTCCAACTTCACCAGGACGGCTGGGAGGTGGTCCTTCCTCTCATTGCTACCATCCAGAGGTTCATAAACTGTACTACGTGTGTGAGATACACCTTCATCCCTCCTCTTCCACACAAGCACAGACACACAGAGATTGAAGTATAGCTAAAAGACAGATTTCTGCCCCGGGGTAAAAGACATAACTAGAAGGTTACTAGGAGAATGGCAGGAGGTAATGTTACTTCTTTCTTCAAAATAAAACCGGTCCTGATCTATTGGGAGGCCATAAGGCCACCTGTATTTCAAAATGCATGTGAGTGCTTACCGTTCCCAACTGGTAAGCTAAGCCTTCAGAAACTGAGTGTACTGGCTCTTCCTCTAAGATCTGCTTTCCTCCTTTGAATTTAGGAACTTAGCTCAAGAACACTAGATTTCCCCCTCCCTTCTCCCTCTTGCAAAAACCGTAGGCACTTTCCTACCTAACCCTGCTTTCTACCCTGAATAAACCCCACTAAAAAGAACTTTTGGGGTTAATATGATTTGGGTAATTTTCTTCTAGATAACATTTCTCCTTTTAACCTAACACTTTCTTTTAATGGTAGGAACAAATGAATAATGAGGTAAAAATTCGTAAATTCTTCAGATTAAAAAAAAAAAAAAGAATAAAAACCATTCATGTACATTAAAAAGTAAAGGCTCTGTTATAAATCACAGTCATACAGAGGGTAAAGAAAATATCTGTGGTTTAGAGATTCAGATGTGAATCATTCCAGCTTTAAGCAGGAGCAGGAGTGATGTACCTTCTACTTAATCCTATGTGGAGATTTTTCACAAAGCACGAATCAACACTCCTGCATGGGAAGACAGTCCTCCTTAGTTTTCACAAACCCACATGTCCACTGGTAAATCTGTGCCCTAGTCCACCTGTTACCATGGCATCACGCCCACTCATTCTAGGTGAGTAGAACACAGAAGCCAATCAATAAATCTCGGGACGGCTTGGGCAGGTTAATACGCAGAATACCAAGAGTCAGGTTTTTGAAGAGGCTCCTGGCACGTCTTGTGTTTTTAATGATTAGGATCTCACCCTCAGGGCTGTGTGTTACCAGCTCAGTCCTTGTAGCAGGGGACTGGAGCAGATGGCTTGGCAAAACCAAAAGGCTCTTGCCTTTTCAAAAATTAAAGATTAATTTGTTGTTTTCTTCTAATAGGAAATTTCATGCTGATGAACAGTATTGAGCTGACAGGCTTATATTTCTCCATCCATCTTCTGTTCAGAGAAAAGCATAACCATCCTTATGTTAACTCCGCAGACTGTCTATATCTTCCTATGCAGTGAAGAGAGAATATTTCAGCACTCCCAGCTATTTTGCCTTTGGCATCTCTACTGTGGTTTCCAACAAGGATGATATCACCATGTGTTTACGGATTTATTTGTTTGTGTTTCGTGATGTGGGCAATAGTCTACTACAAGCTGGCCTGAGAACTCCAATTATATCATATAGACCAACCATCTGGCTCGGGATTAATTAACGGTAACATCTTTAGCCATCACTGCTCTGGGCTAGATATGTAGCATGAGAGGCAAAACCTTCTTATTGGATAACCAATCACCTTGTCACCTGAAGTAGCCAAATTAGTCAGTACCTAGCCCTGGGGCCTGGCAGACATTGAGGAACTGACCCACAACAGTATATAATAGAAGTGCTTTTCAGAATACTAGACAAGTGCAAAGGGTGAAAGGGAATTAACCCTTTTCTGCACAGGGGCAATGGGAATTAACCATGGCTCATAACTTTTCTGTTGGAAATTCTCATATTCCTGTCTGATCACAGTATGGAACAACAAAGGGTTTGTCCAATTCAATGTAATGAAATCTATTTTTATATTTAGTCAGTTTAATAATTTCAAAAGACTTAAGTACTAAAATAACTTTTTGCTGAAAATGACACCAGATATTTAAGTGATAGTATTTATCCAACAACAGTAGCTCTTTTTAAGGCTTTTCCAAAGCCCATGCTCCAAAATCTTTACCGTTTTGAGCCACGAACCCTCATAGGAGGTCATTAAGCATATAGGCAGTGGAACCGCACAGCTGCTCCTCCAGTCATACTAATCTCCACACAAACGCCCCTCATGT
>NW_009597315.1:11550-31047 GCF_000690535.1 Cariama cristata
CTGTGATGAATGCCAAAGAAACTATTAGAGAACAGATTGACTTAGACTGGACCGTGATCCTTGGAGAACTTGTTTCAGACTGCAAGAAGAGCTGAGGGGTCACAGAGGGAGCTGCAACCCATGACAATGTGAACAGGGAGAGTTGCCTTTCAGCTGCATTTTCCCCTCCAGCATTTCAGAATGCAGCCTTGCTCGGAGTGCCAAAAAAACACCACTAAAGCAGACTTCCATGATTTTCTCTGCTCACTTGCTTGCTGAATTTGCTGCAGCTAGCTTGGTGGCTCAACTTTGCCTAAAGCTGACTCGCAAGAGATTCTTAGGCATTTCTACATCGATTCCATGCTCATCCTCTGGCTGCTGCGATCTGCTACTGTACCTGTTGGGAATCTTAGCAAGTAGCAAAGACGGGGCTCCAGGCAGAGAGCCATTCCCCATCACACTCTTCCCGGCCCTGCAGCAGAGGTCTGAGGACAACTTAGTTGTTATGAAACTGAGAGATCACACCTGCTCCTCTCCTCTGAGGCTGACAAGGAAGATCACATGCCATTATCGGATTTGAGTCCAGGGACCTGTCTGTCCAAAGAGAGTTGTTATCTGTGGTACATCCCGCCGTGGACCTTACTTTTCTGACCTTCATAGCTGCAGCAGATGTTCTTGTTATGTTGTTATTCTGAGGAAGGGGTTTTGTTGGCCTCTCCGGGCTCCTGGGCTCTCATCCAGCTGCAGCTGTGGAAAAAGGACATGTATAATAATAATGGAATCTTCTTTCTGTCGTTTCAGCTTACATCATCTTGGCACCAGCACTCAAGGTAGCATTAGTCAGTCAGTCGTAGGGTTTCTGCGGATTCCTTCTCCAAACCACCACCCTTCTCCCTCCACCACCACGCTCTCTGCTCTTATTTACCCCTTCCCAACTGGAATGATTTCAGATCTGGGAAATAAGGAGTTGTTTCTCTGCAGACCACTGTGCTTTTCCTCAGCTCATACCTCCTGCATGTGCTAACTGTGACATTTGCAAAACACAGAAACCTGCATCCATTTAGTAATGCTGTACCCTTGTAAAACCCTTGCAGTGGATTGCTTGTAAAGTAGCAAATACCTATACCGGCCTTCATTCTATGGGCTATCTCTTTGATTTATACCTTCTATAGGAACAAAATCTAAGCTGTTCCTACCATAGACTCAAAGAACATTTCAAGCAATGTATCCCTGTACATCCATCTCAATCAGCTACATCCCTGAAGGATCTCTACTGCATTAGGAAATACCCCAGAGGGTACCTGTATTGCCTCTTTTTTGAATGATACACACAAAAACATGCCCACTGCAACTTCAGGTTGTCATGCAAACGGTCGTAGCTACTTTGTATGGGGATCTACTGCAAGAAGAATCAGGCTCTGTGAACATAATGACGAAGAGGCAGGGGGAACACTTGAGGGAAAGGAGGGTAGTTCAAAGTATGCTATGTAATAATGATGGAATAAGCTGTGTAGTCTGATTTGTCTAAAATAAGGAAATATTACAAGCTTGAGGCCTGTTATAACTCTTGAACAATTTTGCAGAAGCTTGTAAGAGGCCATTTATTTTTAACATGTTATAAAACACTCAGTTAAAATTCAGAGTATGTATATATACAGAACATGTGAATAAACACTGACTTACACACGCAAAATGTTATAAATCTCATTTGATATGCAGTATAGCTGTGCCTTCATAAATACTCACAATGTTCTGATGGTGCCAGGATTTCTTAAACTGTGCCATCCAGGCAGGAATTATTGTTGCCTTTTTCATTCATCAGTGGAAATGTTCAAGTAGGAAAAAAACAACCACTTGCTCTTAACACTTGTTTTGCAATGTTTAATCCATGAATTAAATGAAGTTGCTCTAGCAGATCCATCCGTACTAATCAAAACAAATAAATTTCTTCACTTTCCTACTTCTTGTGTGAAAACTCTTCCCTGAAAATATGGCTTGGCAAGAAAACCAACACCACTGTTGTACATTGACTTATATCAGAAAGAATGAAACTAAGATGCTGTTAACTGACGCACAGGAAAAACAGCTGAAAGGAATTGCAGTTAAGCAGGTAGGTCGCAGTCTTGATGAATGTGGGAAGACACAGAGGACAAGAAATGGTAATGATTTTTCCATGTTAGCAACACCATAAAGTGTTACCATCTACGTATTTGCGCTAAGCTTGCTGATGGGCTAACACTAAATGTAATTCCTGGACCAGAGTGGAAATTTCAGGAAAATGAACACTGCCTTCCTATAAAAATAGAGAATCCAGAGTTATTGCTTTTGGCAATGAATAAAATGTGAAAGCAGACTGCGTTCCTGCAGTGCTCTCTATTCCACCTTAAAGATCCAGTATGCTCAGGCATTATTTCACATAAAGAGGAAGCATGGAGGCAGCTCTCCAGTTTTCTTTTCTTGTTAGCCCCACAATGGTTCCTGTTTCATCCTCTCTTTCTGTTTCCTCTACCTGCCAGATTCCTTAGGGAAGCCACGTGCAGCTTGGACAACCCAAGTTGGAATTCTTTCTCCTTCGGCTTTGTTTATGTTTGCTATTTCTTCCAACATGCTTCCCATTTTCCTGCCAAATAACACTTGACAAAAGCCCTCTAAAGAGAATAATAAGAAAAAGGCTGAACAGAAGGTGTTTAGTCTGAATGCTGGCTTCATTTCAGCAAATCAAGAAGTGAGTATGTTTCAGACAACTTTGTAAATCACAATCTCAACACAAACACTAGAGCCTCATCATATGACACTTCTGGATACAGGCACGGCTTTCCTATGGAAGAAGAGCTTTTCTTGCAGATAGGACCTTTGCGGAAGGGATCTTAAGATCAAACGTTAAGAAGCACACGAGAGAAAAGGGCAAGAAAAAGAAGGCATTTAACTTTTATGTGGTTGCATTTTATTGTGACCAGGGTTGAACCCTTCTATTTACAGTTGTGGAGAAAGAAAATATTTTCCTGACCACAGTTGAAGAGAGACCCTGACAGGGCTTTCCTGCTCGCCATCTCCCATGTCATCAGTGTTTTCTGGGAGAAGAATTTGAGGTGGTTTTCCACCTAAGTGGTTACAGCTGTTTCCACAGGATCAGTCAGATGGAGTTTCTGGCTCTGTTTATTTTGGCTCTGATTTTCGGCTGGAGCCCGGCAGGATGACAGTGTTTGCTCAGGGTCTTGGGACTTTGGACAAACATTCCAGAATTTCTGACTTCTTAACATTAATGTTTGATGAATTCTGCTCTTAATTTCTTCTGGAAAAATGTCAAGCCCACTGGGGATTACCCTTAGTCTTATGAGAGTATTTTCTTTTTTTTTTTTCCTTTTTTTTTTTTTTTTAAGGGAAGAAGAGAAAATCATTTGCTAGCCTGTGAAAATGAGCATGCTGTAAAAATTGGAGAATGCAGTTTTCTATAATTGCAGGCTTCAGTTCTTCCATGATTTTTTTTCTTTTCTTGTTAAGAACATTCTGCTTGTTAGGGAACATCCACCAAGATACATCTACAGCTAAAATTTCTGTAAAAAACTGTTCCACAGAGGGTGTTAGTTGAGAAGGTTATTATCCACTAGTTAAGCAGCTCTTTCTCAAAGTTGCTGTTTTGATAGCCTCAAAACATACTGTGTCAATACGCTGTTGTCAAAGGCGACCTTTAGAAAACAAAATATACACCCAGGTGAAATTGTGAGCCTGGTGGAGAGAATAGCCTTTATCATTGACTTCACCAAGGTCAGGACTTCCTCCTAAGTACCTTATCTCTTGAACAACGCAAAAGGGCAAGTCACAGAAGTACATCCTGAGGAACATTTGCTAACTCACAGGGATGGATAGAGAAATGTATTTAAAAAAATATGCAAAAATGCACTGAAATAAATTATGTTTAAGCTATGTTCAATGAGCATACTGTATTGCATGGAGTGGCTGTTGATTTTTACACCCACTTATCTTTAGTAATTTGCAAGGGACATCTAAACATATATCGTACCTACACCGTCACCAGCTGACTTCAGGCTGGCTAGACAGCTGTGCTTCAGAGGACAGTGTCTGATTTACAGCCCACCCCTTAAGCACGAGAACCTCACTCAAAAGCCCTGCGGGCAGGATGGGTTCCCTCCAGTGACTCCCACACATCAGAAGGAAGCAGGCAGGGATTAGGTCCAGACAGATCTGGGAAGTCTGTTTAGATCCCAGGTCTGTCTTCCCTTTTTTTTTTCCTCCCTACCTCTTCTTCCTTATTCAGTGAGAAAAGAGGGAAGCACGGCCTCCTCAGGTGACAGTAATGGTCTTATTTTTGTTGATTTACACCAACCACAGAACTAGCTTAAAGAGTTATGAAGTTTTCAAAAACAAACAAAACAAAAAAAAAAAAAAGAAAAAGGAAAAGGAAGGGATTTGTGTACGTATAAATAGGCACAGGAATGTGGTTTCCTAATTAATGTACAAGCTTTCACAGCAGCAGCTTTGTGCAAAATGTTTCACAAGATTGCACGGGCTGCAAGCAGTGTGGCCCCTGGGCCACGGTGACAGTGTCCACCCATCCAGAGAAGTTAACGTAAGGAACAGGTCCAGCTTATTTTTTAGAGCCTGATTGCTGGCACTTCCTTCACGGTTTGTGCTGTCAGTAGTCTAGATAAAGCATATATTTAATCTGTGCCCTTATATTTGGCTTTTCCACACATGACAGCCAGGAAGGTCTAGAGAGAGAAAGTTTTGTATATGCAAAATTTTGTGTTTGTACTTTCAAATACGAAAAGGACAGATCAAATCATAACATTTATTGAAGCCCATGTGACAGTATAGTTACCTGTGGAAAAAAACCCAAAACTTTGAGATGTCTTCCCTGGGTATTTTCAACAGACAAAGAGAGAGATGTTATGAACTTGCTGCCTTCAGCCATTCATAATATAACCTGGGAGTCCTGAAGAGAAAGTTGATTCTTGCCCATGTCTAAAATCCCTGTACAGCTTTAATCACCAGTCTTTCATATCAGAATAGGAAATATACCTTGAACTGACAAACTTGAGGAGTTCTAGACAGTTTAGATTCTGACGTCCTGATCTGAAAGGATGGAACAGGGACAGTGGAAGAGGAAAATGTAATGTGAGATCCCCGTGGAAAATAGATGCTTTGAGAGAAAGCAATCAGGTTGTAAGTAAGTGAGTGTGAGAGAGGTTGGAATTTTTTCTGTGAAGGCAGAGGGAAGGTAAGACAGAGGGTAAAGAAAAACACATAAAAGAATCAAGGGAGGTCCTCAGAACAACAGTTTGGAAAATATGGCTGCTCTGCCCTACGGACAAACAAGGCTTCCCTCCAAATGACTGGCAGAAAAGGAGGGAGGGCCATCCTGCATCCTAAAGCCACCACTGACTGATTGTCACAGTGCATCTTCTACTTGCTGACCCAAATTTTTATGGAAAGGAGGAACTAACATACAGTCTTTGTCTGTCTTTTGCCCAAGTGCTAGGCCAGTCTTTGGCTTGGAAGAAGAGAGGAAACGCAGTATCTCGAATATTTGGGAACATGCTCAATCCAGGCCAGATAGAAGGTTACAGTGGAAAATAAAGATCTGAGTGTACAACTCACTTGACTGTGCAGTTGCTCAGGACTGAGTTACTGAGATATTAAGTAGTAAGAAGGAACAAAACTATTTAAAATGTATTGTCAACAACATAGCTCTATAATATATAAAAATATTTTTTAATTCTGATAGTTGTAATGATTCCTTTTTTGGAGTGTATTTACATAAAGACAAGATCTTGTAATAGCAGATAAACAGGGTATATTAACCAGCTGCTGAAGATACGGTGGAACGCAATGTAAAACACCAAGTGCATGAGGTGACTGAAACATGCATGTCATGTCTCTTTCGATAAAATTCTGAGCAGCTCCTGGTGACACAATAGTTTGTCTTACAAGGAGGGAGATACCTGGATATTTAAAAAGGTAAAAGTTGAAAGATAGCTACTGGCAAAGAAAATCTTTAATGATATTAGCAAAGATCTGTTCATGGTATGAGTGTTTGCTGGTTGCATAAATACTAGAGGAAAAAAGTTAGGAAGGGTGAGATCATAAATAATGTGTTCATGAGGAATGTGGGTATGATACATGTAAAAGGACAACCAAGCTTTTTCTGTTACAAAGTTGGTGTTCCTCTGGATAAGGCTTACTAACTATTGTTGCAACATTCAGTATTCCCAATGTACGGATCGTAGACGCTTACTGCATTTGTCATCTTTAGTTAGAACAAAAAAACACCTTCAGACAATATATATTGAAGCCATATGGCATTTGGAACACACCGAATCCTGTTTTCTAAAACCACAGAGTGATTTAGTGATACATAATTTCAAATCTATCCTTTCAAGGCACTGAATTCCTGGGCAGAGTTTGGAAACATAGGGCCAGCCATAAAACTTGGTTCTACTAGAACAAGGCCATAGTACATCATCATATGAAGCAACGCAGACATAAAATATCAAAAAAGTAATTAGGCTTCCTTGTTGGTCTATACATGCATACAGAAACATATCCACACAGACTGATTAGAATCACTTTCTTTGTTAGTAATGGTTAATTGCAACCGTTGAAAAGTTGTTAGAATATTTTGCCAACTATTTCTACTGCTAGTTTATATAAAACAAAGGTAAGACACTCTGAAATGAAGATAGCACTTTATAACTTGGTTTAGAATATCAGCATGGCCAGCAAAACTGAACCGTTCCTTAAGCATGCTGAGCAGGTGGGCATATGATAAGAAAGTCAATGAGAACCGGTTTACACATCAGCAGAAGATGGTTGTATAAATAGAGCTGCAGAGTGGAAATGAACTCTGAGTAAACCAGAGAGAGGTTTTCTTCAGAGACAGGCAGCTGCAGTATTAAAGTTTGTCATATAATGCAGTGTTACATCTATCACACTATATCAGCAAGATATAGGAAAGCAAGAAAAATGTTTTCAAGTCTGAGGCGTTATCTTCAGCTCTTGTGCAGCCATTTGCAGGAGATGAGCAATTAATCTGGAAGGAGTTATGGTACTGGAAGATACAGATGACTCTGCTGTCGTCTTCACGAGGCTGATTATTATATCAATTCTAAAGTAGTATAAAATGCTAATAGAAGCACTCTCAACAGGCAGTATTTTTTTCCCACAGATGATGCAAAAACTGTATGATAAACAGGAAGACACCTGATTCTTGAAAATAGTGCAAATCTGGGGGAGAAGAAATAAGGGAGACATTCTCAGTCACATGTTATGAAACCCTCATGTTTGGTACGAGCCCCTGTCAGCCAGGAATCTGGGAGAAGCATGGTTTTATCACCCTCAGTGATAAAAAAAAAATATGTAATATGTAATTATATCCTAAATACACAAATATATTTGCCATCCATAGGGATTCGTATAAATTCAGGCCCTAATCAAGCAAAATGCTTTAGTGGGTCAGGGCCCTGGGGAGCCCTTCATAAATTATCTCTGCAGGTCAGGTTTGAAGAGCACTAGCAGCAAAGTGTGAAAATACTGGCACTGTTCCAGTGACCAGTGGCTTTTAGCTGCTAGAACAGATACCTTTAAAAATCAAGAGGTTAATTAAAACTTTTTGAGAAAATTGCAGGAAATTATTTAGTATATTACTTAATATGAGGATTACTGGACTTCTGTCTTTCTTGGGCTACTGGAATAGCTGATGAGTATCAAATCAAGGTTATAAAGTGCAGCTACAATTTCATTCAGAGAAAAGGACGTGTTGTAAAAAGAAAGATAGAACAAAATATCTTCAGTTGCACTGAAAGATCAGTGGCACTAATCATTCTAGAAAAGCAATTTAGAAAATGCCCTAAACAGTTGTCGTCACAAGGAGGTATTGAGGGCACCAGCACCTCTCCGAATCAGTATTTGCCAGCTACGTCTACAGCTGAGCATCGACTGGTTCCTGGTAGTTCCTCTGGAGCTGGTTTTACTGAGCAGAAAGGATCAAATTGTGGTTACTAGCAACTGTAAAAGTAGTGGTAATTTGCTGTTCCAGACCATTTTTCTTTTGCCTTTTCAGCAGCAACCTGCAGCAAATACAAGGCTGTCTTGTCATTGTAGCCTGTCATTCATTGCACTGGTTTGCTTGTCTCGGAGCAGAAGAGGTAAGGCAAATGCCTGTTCTAAACAAGAGTGTTATACTAGTCAAGACTATAAACAGAGAGAGGGAATTAAAGTACCTCCCACTGAACCACATAAATAGCTTTGTCGAAGCAAGCATTGTCTAAGGAGAAAAATGTTTTCAGCTGAACTAAAGGTCTTTAAAAAGCACTTGTTCTCTGATTTACACTACGTATTCTCAAAACAAAACAAGAATTCCCTCACATAAAGGAGGAGGTGCATGGATGAAGTGTTTCTCTCATTTAGACAAGCTTTCATGTTGAACTGATCTTGTTTTGAGCTGCTTTTAGCATTCTCTGCCACAGTTAACGGCTTCAAATATTTGTTTTAAAAGGCAGAAAATTATTGTTAATTTTATGTTGGCAAACAGCCAAGCCCATGCTTCATTTGGGAGTTAGCGGAGAGAGACAAGTATAAGAAACATCCTGCTATCTAGTGGGCTGGTAATTGTATTATAATCAATTTAACAAATTGAGTGTAAAGGAAAAATGCTTCACAAAGGAAATAGCTCAACCCTTGTCTTGAATCTCAGTCAATGTCCCCTCACCCATTCTTTTATCACACCTTCTCCTTCTCCAGCCAGGACTCTAACCCCGTATCCTCCCCACTATGTGGTTTTTTTTTAACACTCCTCCCCCCCTCACTCCCTCAGCTTCCTCTCGCCTCCTCTCGCTCTCTTTCCTTCCAAATTAGATATCATTGTTCCATTATTTCTATTTTCCAGGCCATTTCTAATTCTCGTTCCAACTTGTCCTCACCAAGACCTCCAAGCCCAGCCATGCCCACCATGGGTATTCTTTTTATCCAATTATACAGGCAATGAGATTCACAGCTGCCGTCTCCTATTTAGAAGAGAGCTATGCTATCTCATGTATGTCCGAGAAGAATATCTGTCACAGAGGCAGGTACCAGTGAATAGCTGAACCGTGGCAAACAGACAGCAGAGTAGCTCAGGTAAGCCAGGCCAAGAGGACCACCAGAAACATGGACTCCAACCAACCCTTCCATCATTTAAGCCTAAGGCTGGTAGGAGCAATTAATCATACAGTAGTGCTACTCCCTTTGAAACAAAGAAAGGATTTTGGCTTCACCTTTGGGAATGACAGTCTAACCCATTTCAGGGCTCAGGAGCACCCGAAACAGAATACTTTGGACTTGCTAGCTCCAATAGAGAGCAGATAGACCTGAGCTGCATCTGGATTGCACATCCAAGGTGTTCTTGCATCACCGCCCTCCTACTGCTACGTTGCCACCAAGTATACACAAATTTATTTCTGCTTATTTGTAATTATTTCTGAACCTGTAGCTGTAGTTTTAGATTGATCATTTCTATAGCTTTAATCTGAAGTTGATTTCCACATCTTTTCCTGATAGTAGTAAAGACTGACTGACTATTCCTCATGTAAGAAAAACATTTCACTTTCATTAAATCTGAACAGTAAGTTATATGGACTAGTAAAGGGGCTGAGCTTTCCTACATAAACAAATACCTGTTTTCAATTCTTTTAGCTGTCCAGAATTTATTTCACTGAACAGAAGGGCGTAGTCAAATATTAAAATCGGGTTCTGCAGAAGGAACCTGTTTGCCTTCAGCTTTCACTGGATTTATCACAACTCCATTTGCAGCACATTTTGGAAGAACATATTTTAAGACATATTGCTGTACAACAACTAAATCTCAGTGCTGATAAATCACAGATCTCATCTCTGGTCTGAAAAGGCAAGAAAAAGAGGAAGGAAAAAGGTCTCTGAAAACTTTTACAGCTGGCTGAGGGAGAAGCATATGGAATTTTAGAAGGACTGTACTTCTCTTGACAGTTAATAACAGCTTTCACTTATAGACCAGTGTTTGTCGGGATAGATCCCAAAGTGCTTTACAAAGTCCGGCTACTATATGCACAACATCACTGAAATGCACTAAGCTATCCTCTGGGACAAAAGGGCAACTGGTATTGTGGAGCAAAGGGTTGTGTGATACTGGATGCATATGAAAGTTTGTTATAAACTGGAATACTAATTCACATCAACAAAGAGCTTGCTTGGGTTTGTAAAGGAAAGAGGCATCTTGACAAACAATCGGCCTGCATCACACTGAATGTGAAAGGAAGAGAGATTTCCTGACAAGAGCATAAAGGAAAAAATCATACTCTCTCCAAAAGCATCAGGGAAATCTTTAATGAGCATGGGATCATGTTCATTTGTCTTGAGTGGTTCATGTAAACAACATCTCCTAGCGTACTCACTGATTTCAGTCCAACTGAAGTGACATGCTCATGGTCCAGTTTTGCCTGGTTCCTTGTTGTGGCTATAGGCAGTGCAATCGTCATGTTCAGACTACTAAGTCGTTTCTGTCAAGGTTTTGTCACAAGTTGTAGTTAAGAGCTGGATGAAGAAGCTAGTGTCATGAAAAAAATTAATTAACACAGAATTGTAAAAAATTATCATGTCATAAAAGGAAAACATGTTGCTTGGTATCCATGGCAACTTCAGAAACCAATGCTCTTTAGCAGCCTTGCCTGGAATCATATACACTGCTTTGATAAAACATGAATTGTGGCAGATGGATATGTGAAAATAAAAATAACTTCGCATCCAATCTATTGCCCACATGGGACACCCTTCAAATACACTGTGAGTTATACAACCCTACCAGGAATCATTTTGTTCTGAGACCAAGATAGAGGTAACATTTTTTCCATACATCTCCACAGAGTTAAGAATGTGTTCAGCAGCAACGGCGTAATAACTAAAGCTTAGCAAGCAAACGCTCCCTGGCACTCTCTGGGAAGTAAATCTAACCCTCGGCTCCACAGAAGAAGAGCTGTGAGTCTCTTGTGCCAGGAAAGGGACTAGTTTTGGGCTTTGACCCAATTTCATGGGTAGAGCACCTGCTGCCTGGCATGGGCTAGAGCCACAGATTTGGTTTCTGTAAGCAAGAATCATGAAGGAACCATGACAGAGGTGAAAACAGGGCCAGAGACACATTAGGCCAAAGCAGCCTCCCCCCAGCATCTTCAACGCTGCTCCATGGATCTGCGGTAGAATATCTTGTCACTGTTTTTTTCCTTCAGAAAAGAAAATCTACCTTCAGCACAGTACAAGCCTTCATTGAACTGGATAACAGTTTCAGCAAAATTTGGAACCTGGGTCTGTGAGCACCAGATTGCAGGTTACTGCTCTGCGTTCAACAAGCTTTCCATTAAGGGAACTACGTCTTGCTTTAGAGTTGGCATTTGTGCAACGGCACTTGAACAGGCAGGTGTCCATCACTGCAGGGGATGAGGATGAGGAACACGTGGGAGAATTAGGAATTGCTTCAGGATCTGAATCGACAGTTTTGGTAAGCAGAGGCCCCTCCCAGGCTGGTCGCATCATCTGTTTGGTGCATGAAAAAACACCCTCGACCCTGTGGCTCTTTGCAAGGCAAGAACTATGTCAGTGGTCTTCATTTTTTTATATCTCCTGGAAATCAAACTAAACCTATTGAATGCATTTTGTAGAATCTGGTAAGAAGTCATCAAATAGAGATTACTTTTGATCTTTACAAATCTGAACACATGAAGCCAAATTAACCCAATTTTAGGAAATGCAGAACTTCAGCATAAAGGCTCCGGACGAACATCGCCATCCCCGAGACTGGTGTGCTCTGCCAGTGATGGAGCTGAGAGTGGTCATTCCTGAATGGCAAAAATATCCCTTTCCTCAGGAACACACATTGCTTTTTTTCTTCATCTTAATAATGTTATCAGATAGTAATACGTAAAGTCTGTCTTCACCTCAAGCTTATCACGTAACTAACAAAACCAAAGCAAACAAACACCTAAAATGTGTGCTTTGCAAATAGGACCTCTTCCACTGGAAATGCCATGGCTACCTCTCATTTCCCTCGCTTCTGGAAAGCTCCTTGGCCCTTTCAAAAGATACAGGTCACATGAACCCCAGGAAGAGTTGTTTTAAGTCAGAATGAGGTCCAGTCCAGAAATGAGGTCAAACACAATTGTTATGTTAGTGAAACAGGGTGACTTCAGGAATAGGCTGTGTAAACACTGAAGGCAATGTCGTGTTTCATTGTCGAAGTGCACTGGGGGTTGAGCTCACAAAGCTGTACTGCCAATTAATCACAACTGGAGAACGGCAGTTTATATTACCTCATACCTTGCTGAAGTCACAAATGAACTCAGCAAGTACATGAAGAGACCCCAAGGTATTTTGGGTTAAAAGCCCTTTCCCTCATTTTGCTAGGTTCTAGCTTGCTGTCTTCTGAGCAAGCACTTTTGCTTAGTAGTTTATTTAATGGGATGCAATTGTATTTCACTTTATTTTCAAGACAGAGTCCAAAATTCAATGCTTTTTGTTGCAAATGCATAAGACTACACTGTTTTTCAGCATTATTTTATATACTTGGAAGTGATTGTTTTGTCAAAGGGGCATGTGAATTATTGCACGGCTGGAAAATACGTCTTTGAAGACTGTGGAGTTCTTTCCAGTTACCAGATAGGAAAGAATTGTTTTCTTCCCCACGTTTACACTTTTCATTTCACTTCTCCTATCCAGTCTCTTTGGCTCCATCTTGTGATATGCTCGTATTAGATTCTATACATTGTAATCTCCATCTCCCTTTTGCTATCTCGGAAAGCACTGCTGTTGGGTTTTTAATAATCAGGAAGTTCCCTCTGCAGCAGCTCAGGACCCTGAAAATCGGTGGGAGCAGGGAAAGGTCTGGCAGTGCAGTCCCTTCGGATTTACCTCAACATAAGAAATGAACGTGGACCTCTATGAACACTGACGGTACAATTTTAATAATAGTGGATATTTTTAATAATAATGACACTGACAATAAAAATACTGGTTCTTTACAATATTCTTATGTGAAGGTTCAGAACAATTTGATATAACTGACTAGAATTGTGTAAATAATACTTTTGAGATGTTAGTAATGTCATATTTTTGGCATAAAGTGTTTTTGCAAACTGTGTGTGAAGGAAGTGAAGCAAATGATGATGTAATATTTCTAAGGTAGCAAAGGTAGTAAAAGTAGCAATGCGTATTATTAACCACCGTGTGCAATTTCCTGAAAACTACAGTATCGTATAATTCTAAAAATGTTTTAGTTTTGTTTATTTTCCTTATGGGGATAGAATAACTGCATAATTAATGTTACATACTAGTGACACTGGAAATAAACTGAAAGGAAGAAACAGACTCCTGTGCTGCTTTAAACTCTAGAAAGACGGCGTAGTATACGTCAAGATCCAGTCTACATCCTGTCAAAGTACGTCCCAGAAAAACAGACTGAGCCCGATTCCAATCGCAGAGACACTGGTACAGTTTGGATGCAAACTCCATGAAATCACTGGTGTGAGATAGAATCTTTCTTTTTATGTTCAGAGTTCATCACAGAAGGGATTTTGTGGTAGGGGGAGAAAATTTGAGATTACTGTCTATTTAAAATTACCCTTTTGAAGCACATATAGGCTTTGTTACGCTTTGTGCACATGCAGCTGTAATGCACACTGCGTATGAATGCACATTTACAGCTCACAAGGTTTTTCTGAAGGCCACTTCAAGACCTCACACCTAAGCGGCAAAGGTCTCCGTGCTACACCCGTTTAGGAAGCACACCTCAGTTGTTTTGCCAAAGCTTTACTATTAGTCCGAATGAAAACAAAACACAACAAAACCCCGTCATCTTTTTCCACGTCATTTAGTTTTCTTTCCTTTCAACCTTTTTCCTGTTTTACTTTGGAAATCTCTTTACTTGGCTTTCATGTTTCCTGCCTGCATCACTTCCTGTGCATCACTCCCATCCTGTCCATCTCTCCCTTGCAGGTGGCATCGCCTTTGCTAGAGAGGCTTTGCTTTGTGTATTGCAGCACATCCTGCTCTGCTCCCTGCCTCCCTCAGGCCCAGGAGCCGTCCATTTCCTTGGGAACATTCCTGTAGTGGAAAGGATTGGCGTCATCCTTCATTGCAAGCACTGGGAGGCCTCTGCTATGCATAAGCACAAAGAGAGGAAACAAGGGGAATTTTAAACTTTTGAGGAATATGGTAATTTATGAGGGAGCAGCATCTGGAAACAAAAGCCAGCGGTAACATTAGAGGGTCAAGAATAGTTTGCTCATGAGAGATGGAGATGTTGACACCACCAGTCTTTTACCTTCAGTCAAGCTTATGAAAGTAACTTTCACCAGCGGAGTTAAATGAAAACGAAATATTTCTAGACTTCCTAATCACAGTTTGTCCCAAAAGGCAAAGAAGGAGTGCTGTTGGCGTCACTGTATTTTCTGGTGTCTTACTGTAAATATAGATGACATGACTGTCCTTTTCATTGCACTTCCAGATGCAAGAAAGTGAATGTGATGTAAAAGGAAAAATTATTAAAGTACTGAAAATAAATACGTCAAAAAGAAGCTGTCTTTTCAAAGATCACTGGTTCTAATATACCCACCTCTGTGTGTGGTTCTCGGGTGTCGACACCGTTAAAACCACCAAACAATTGTTTAACCTGTAATTTGGTCCTCAAAAGAAAAGAAAAAAGCCACCTGTCCTTTCTTCTGGAACATGGCAACAGCACTCTGTTATGACAGTACTGCCCAAAGAAAGGCAGTGGGGACGGCCAACATCAGCAGTTCTTTACAAACTGCTGCTTCCACCCATGATTTTTGTTGGAAACAATTTTATCTTAAATCCAGTCTTGGTCCTCTTTTTTCCCTCATTTCTCCCCTTTGAGCTAAGGAAAATGAACCACCACCAAGAAAAAAGAAGAGCAACATTCTGCAATAAGAAATAATGTTCTGTGGGGAGAATCCCAGAATTCCACAGGGTTCACAAGCACTGACAGACACTTATAACAGAGTGGTTGCTAACAAGCGGCATTTGGTATCTGAGCAATCAAACAAGCTGCTTTTCATCCTATCAGGAAAAAAAGAAATAAAAGTTATTCCACATATACCATCACTCTGTGCATCTTAAATACTTAAATGAGTGTTGAGTGACTACACCAGCTGAACCAGTCCTTTGTGGACAACTTCCAGTTATGCTCCATTTAGATGCATGCTCTGACTTGCTTACAGTAAGTATATATGTCATGCCTCTTCAAAGAAAGAGGTGAAAGTATTCATGTTTTGGAGAATAATGTATTTCCCTGACCAATTCTTCTACCATGCCTTTTCATCTGAGAGTTTTGGCTGAACCCTGAATGGTGGACATGTGCAAGATGTGCTTTCATATGAAATACTGTTGATATGATCTCAAACACATTGTATTTTTGGCTTCTTCTTTTTCATGAGACTCTGGTTTTTTGGCTCTGTGCCCAACTTAAAGAGGCAGGAAATGGGAGTGTCAAAGATCTGACATTCCTTCTTGTGAAAGGAAGGGAGAGAACGCGTTCTACCTAATTTTTCTGAGCACAACATTCTCTCCCCATTTCTCTGCTACTTTTGTGCACTTCTATTATATTTCAACCATCCCCTTCAAACACCCATTTGGCTCCTCTGTGCATTTCTCATCACAGAATGATGAAGGAGTGGGAGCATCTTCTTCTACATCAGCTATGAATGCCCTGTGCTAGTTTGGGCATGTGGCAGTGCTTTCAGTGTCCTGCGAGTGAGACCATGAACCCGCCTCACTTCTTTACAGATAGGATAACACAGCTCTAAGTGCCCCACTGGAGTATAACCCCCTTTTATTTCTCTAGCTTTTACTTTACAGAGCCCTTAAGATAAAACATCTCCTGCAAATGAGAACCAACTCTTGTTCTGACACCTCATGAAGTTGTCTCTGCTCCCTTAAAGGTTTCACAGAAGTCTTTGCTACTGTTAAAAGCTCAACCACTTGAGATTTGCTAGGCTGAAAATCTTGTGCTTCAGGGTAATCGTACTCCCATAGCTCCAGTCAATCAAATCTGTTGGAGATAGGTCTTTGCTGGGAGCAGAAGGCACATCAGTTAGGCTCCTAATGAGTTGTCCATGCAGATGAGCTGCTAAATATCCCATAAAGGAGTGGAGCTACATCCAGGTGCTACTCTTAAAAATGAAACACAACTTCTGAGACAGCAAAATTTTCTTTCAAGTTCATACCTGACATCAATAATAATGCATACAGTACAGAGGTGGCCTGGACCACAGTTTCTCCACACACAGCTGTTTAAAATGTTTTTAGTCTCCATGTCTCTCAAGTCAGGTGGCTGATTCCCAGATGAGATCAAAGCTAGCAAGTAAGGGATTAGTCATAAAATCTGTGATGTGAATTCTTTTAAGGACTGCACTGCCAGCTTTCTTTGCCCCTTCATGGCAGGCAAGGAATTGGACTCAGCCGATACAAAGCTCCCTTAAACTGTCACCTCCGACACTTCATCAGGGAGCCTTTCTGAAAGACAGCAAGTCTGACTTAAGTGGAATATGCAAGATTTTAGTAGTCTGTCCTTATGGCCGTGGGTTTTTTTACTTTCCCTTTAGACATATGGTTCCTGCCCTCAATTCCATTCCATTTTTTTATTCTGCAGCATGTGGTCTTTCTGTTCTGGAACATAATGAAATTGTTATTATGAAACTTACTCTTGAAAACATAAATTTGTGCAATTTTTCAGCGGGGCAACTGCTGATTTCTGGATTCATATTCACACATCTTGGGTAACTCCAGCTGAGTTATATTGGGGCTGAATTGGCATCTTTGGCTAACGTTTCCTTTTTTTTTTCTTTTGTCCTGCTACTAACTGTACGTTTATGTTCTGCATGCACATAAAGATCTCTTGCAGAAGCACCACTAAAAGGGGATTTTGAAAATGTTACTTTACCTCTGGCCAGCAGTAATTGCACTGGCTTGCATTTTTCAAACCTTTCTCACTGTTTCCCTTGTGACAGATGTAATGCACATACTGGAGCCAAGTATTTACAGCCATCTCCTTCCCCTCCTTTTTGGCTTGTACACACACCCCTGAGGAGTGTGCACACAAAGCTCAAGGAAGCCATTAGCTTAGGCTTCAGTGAGTACAGAAAGCATGAGATTTACAGACCTTGCCAGCAAAATTCACTGTTCAGTTCCAGAATACATTATGTTATTCCTGGTTGTGGTCTAGGGGTTAAAGCAGGAAAGCGGGATTCCAGAGGCCTGGCTTCTTTCCCACAAACTTGTCCTGTCTGAAAGTTTCTCTGCCTCAGTTTACACTTTGTAAAGTAATAACTGTAATTCACCTCTCCCCACGTGCTGCCAGGACTTCTGGTACTCTTTGGAACCCTAAAAAACTCCTAGGAAACTTCTTGCAGCAGCATGTTCGCAGGCAAAGAGGTGACCTACAACATAGTGCACAACTGGGAAAACGTCGGAAAGAATAGTCAAACACGGTGGAAAAGCAAAATTGTGTAAGAAAGATGAATGTTTATGAGAAGCTGTAAGAGATACTACAAAAGCCATTCTTCTTTTTTCTGTCACTGGCCAGAGCTCAGACTTTCCAGAACACAAACATGATAATCATCTTCTTTGGTCTGTCCCCCCCGCCCCCCAGCCTGTAACACAGACTTAAACTCCCAAAAGACAGAGCCACCTGATTTCCTCAGAAGATATGTATTTAAATGTATGCATATATATGTATAAATATTCGGTGGGTAGCAGGAGATGATTCTCTCTGTTCTCATTAGCCCCTTCTCCTGAGCCAGTGTGACCTTGTGTGAGCAGCTGGGGTCTGCTCCTCTGGGACTTTGAACTTCGGCACAAGATGAGGACCCTTTTCTCCTCCGCTACCCCTTCCGTTGAGGGACCACCCTTTGCCGCACACCTCCTGTGCTCAGAGGAGCCCCACGGATGGGAGCAGGGCAAGGGGAAAGAAAGATGCAGACCTGCTCCTAACACCTCCTCATCCTGCTGCTGGAGCATTGAACTGACAACAGGAGCATCATCCCAGCCACTCCTAGAGGAAAATGAGCAAAGCCAAGCCTGGCTGTACATCGTTAACTGTTGTGGATACCATGAAGTCACAACACAGTTTACTGCTCCTCATTTTAATTTAATTTAACGTGGCATGTGTTTGGAAAAACAATACAGTAGCCTTAGCGTTTTACCCGTCTCGATTGCAGTTTTTTACAAGAAAAACCTTTCACTTCAGGTTTATCTTCATGATGGATTATTCAGGTATGAAATCCAGCCATCTTGCTAATTTATAGCCTTTCCATGCTCAGCTTGTGGTTGGCTCAGCTCTCAGATGATGGGCATGTGGAACTACAAGACCGTTTGGCCTTAACTGAAACCTTCTACACCCTTCCAGAGACTGCTACTGCACATCTCCAAGAACTGCTGTCTTCTCTCTCTCCCACAGATGCCCCTGAGACCTTCCAAGTGTTCTGCTCTTTTCACATGAGCAGAAACAGAGGCTTGCAAGAAGTCCATGTCTTCCTTCTTTGAGCTCAGAGACGTCCTCAGCACTGCAGAATAAGCATGTGAGCTTATTCTGTGATTTATATTATCCTGAAAAGTTTATACCTGGGCAACATGCTGAAACTCATAGATAACAGGCATCGAACTCCACATGATGTCTTCTACTTAACAGATAATATTTATTTCCTTAGCTCCCTGACTCTCCACTTAATGAACAATGATGCATTCTGCTCTGTTTGGCTGCCCTCACACCCCCTGCCAACGAGTGGGACAAGAAGCAGTGAGGATTTCCCGGAGTTTCAGGAGTAAATCTCATTCAGCCATACTCACATAAATAATTTCTACAGCCGTGGATCTCTCCCTCTCTCTCCACACTTGCATGCAGACAAAAACATACAGACCAGATGCACAAATATTTTGGGGAAATACAGGCGTTATGTTTGCCCCTGTTTTGCCAGATGTGGAGAGTGTTGGTTAAAAAGCTGAGTACTCTGACGTCAGAGGAAAATGTTCTGCCAGATGCGGGAAGAGCTACAGTCTGCAGCTCAGGACTGGCAGCAATCTGAGCCAGTGCCATGGCAACAAGCATCAGTACCTGTCAGGGGCTGGGCAGTCACGATAGTCACGGCTTGTGTCAGTGCTGCGCATTCGTGTCACTGACGTTGAGGCCGCGTTGCGGTTTACATCACAAAGCCGTGCCCCCTGTACAGAAGTGCTCTTGGGTGGACTTTGGTGCTGAAGATTGCAAAAACAGATTCCCTCTCTAAATATTCAAACTGTGTTTAAATCATGGCTATCAATGCCCCTAAATAAAAATTAAACCTGACCGTGGCTGCAGAGATTTGTGGAAGGAAAAATCGTAATCACTGTTTGCTAATTGGTAAGCAATTAGCCAGTTATGCTACAGGACTTTTGAAGCACGTTAAATTGACTACCAGACAAAGATGATTTGTAAACAAGATGGCTGGA